>NW_005188819.1:0-5409 GCF_000239375.1 Pundamilia nyererei
AGTGCAGACTGGAGAATCTTCAGTAAGACATTTCTACCAGAGTGCTGTGGACAAGGCTTTGAAGAGTCCAAATGGACATCTGGACTTGTTTCTTCGCTTCCTCCTTGGTCTTTCACTGCAGACCAATCAGGATCTCCTACAAGGCCTGCTCACACAAAAAGGAATCAGCTCACAGATAAATCAGGAAACAGTCAAGTATGTTAAAGAAAGGATGAATGACACTCTCTCTCCAGAGAAAAGCATCAATCTGCTCCACTGTTTGAATGAATTGAATGATGACTCTATAGTAAAGGAGGTCCAGCATCACCTGAGTTTAGGACATCTGTCCAAAGTTAATCTCTCTCCTGCTCAGTGGTCAGCTCTGGTCTTCATCTTACTGTCATCAGAAGCAGATCTAGATGAATTTGATTTGAGGAAATATTCAGCTTCAGAAGAGGCTCTTTTGCAGCTGCTGCCAGTGGTCAAAGCCTGTAAGAAAGCCCAGTAAGTATCCAGTATAAGCCTTTCAAGAGTTTACTTTAAAGTGCTTCTTTTAAGAGTCTGGAAAGTTCTCTTATATTCACGTTTCCAGGTTGGGTGGCTGTAACCTCACAGAGAGAAGCTCTGAGGCTCTTTCCTCAATTCTAAGTTCTCAGTCCTCCAGACTGAGAGAGCTGGACATGAGTGACAACAACCTCCAGGACTCAGGAGTGAAGCTGCTTTGTGTTGGACTTGGGAGTCCACACTGTATGCTGGAAACTCTCAGGTTAGCTGATTCTTTGTTTAAGAAAATGTGGGTATTTCACAACAACTGTCATTATTTTAGAGATTTTATGATGTTGTTTCTCTTCTGGTGTAAGCTCTGAAAGAGAACAGTAGAGTAGAAGTGAAACACACACACTTCACAAATCAAAAAAACTATAACTTTATTTATGACTGTCCATCGAGACCGTTCTCACTCTCAATGCGTAATATACCGACCTTTTGTCACATCGAGAGTCATCTCATAGTAACGCGAAAGGTAACCTTCCACGTCCCTATGATACGCTCCAGATTGTGGATGTAATCCAACATAATGACACTGCCATAGGTAACACGGGATCCAGCTGTGTATTCCAGCCCTAACCCTAACCTTACCCCTAATCTTAACCACAACCTCAGTTGTATCAGATAGTGTTTTCCGAATCAACTGATGATGAGAAAGTAGATTTAGTGTAGATTTATTCCAAACGGTTCTCATGTTTTCGAATGTGTAACATAGACGATTTGTCACATAGCATCGGTATGTTAAGTTTTTGGATGAGAACGTGTCCATCATAGTAAAACAGACAGAAAATAATTATGTTTTTTGTTGTTTTTTTAAATTTGAGTACAGAAAAGCCAGTTAGTGTGTTTTTAACAACTTTAACTGGAATCTGAATCTGTTAGTTCGACTGCATGTACATCATCAAATTCAGAGCAGTTGCTTACAATGATGTGACATGTTGTATGTTTGAAGGTTGTCAGGCTGTCAGATCACAGGAACAGGCTTCACCTCTCTGGACACAGCTGTGCGCTCCAATCCCTCCTATTTGAAAGAGCTGGACTTGAGCTATAATCATCCAGGAGACTCAGGAATGAAGCTTTTGTCTGATCAAAAGAAGGATCCACATGTGAAACTGGACATACTCTGGTAGGAAAACAGGAA
This sequence comes from Pundamilia nyererei, assembly GCF_000239375.1. Lineage (NCBI taxonomy): Eukaryota > Metazoa > Chordata > Actinopteri > Cichliformes > Cichlidae > Pundamilia > Pundamilia nyererei. Next base: position 1,667 of record NW_005188819.1, read on the forward strand.
ATACAACTGGAAATATATTTTTTTCTCCAACATATTGTAAGGAAGAGCAGATATTTTGAGTTTTTGATTTGTTTAACCCCAGTTATGACAGGTGCCTTTGTGATGGTTCTGGGTCTGTGACACAGGGTTTTGAGGGTTTTTTTTGCTGCTTCCTGTTGTGTACCCCATGTCCTTTGTGCTCCACACAGTCACAGCAATACCTCCCTGTTTTTAGTCAGGCGAGGCGCCAGGATTTCCATTTTCACGAAGAAGTCATCTGTGGGTGTGGGCACACCCGGGGAACACAAATAAACAGAAACTAATTGATGAGACAGGAAGCAAACACACATGAGATGAGGAACTGGCAAAATAAAACAGGAATTAAGAGTATACTGACTGTGACAGAGACACATGAAACTGACCGAGACAGAAAGGTAGACAAACATGGAGACAGAGGAATACAAACACAAAGACAGAGACTCAAGGAGTGAGAGAGGGAAAGCAGGGAACAAACTGAAACTCCAGGAATCAAAATAAACAATCACTATAACCAGGAATATGAAAGAGCAGAAACAAAAATAAGCACAACTGCATAATAAGTAATGAAGAAACCCAGGAGCACTAAATCAAAGACGCCTACCCTAACAACTTTCAATTATAAAAGTATGAGAATAATAAAGATCAGTCAGAACTTAGAGTCCAAACACAAACGCTGGATCGAAGCCCCAGGACTATATGACAGGGTCGGCAGCAGTCCAAATGAACTGGAGGGGCAATTAACTTTGAAAGGTTGACATTTGACTATTTTTGCCATTTCAAATAAACAAAAAATTCAATGTATATTTGCAATTATACAGTCACAGTACACTCAGAAGGAAATATATCCATGGTTAAAATAAGTACAAAAATATCTGTGTTAGACTAGAGACAAGCTGTACACACATGTTCTCTCAATGAACTCACCACACACAGCTGACTTTGAAGACAATATCTTCAGCATATTCACATGATGATGAATGAAAGACTTTCCATGATGCTCATGCTTCCCTGCCCTGTTGCCTCCTGCTCCGTTATTCCCACTGACACTTCTGGTAGAAACATCTCATAAACAACAGGAGAAAGACTCAGACTGAGTTTAGAGGTTGCACAGGGTGATATGTTTGCTCAGATTTTGAAAAGTATTGGACAATCTCCAAAAGTTGATTCTGTTCATCTGGACGTAGCGTTTTTGTGGGAGAAACGTTTCGTCACTCATCCAACTGACTTCTTCAGTCTCAGCTGACTGCAGGTTTCTCCAATCTTATAAACAGTACATTTGCATAATGATTGAAACCAGCCCACTGAAGGAACAATGGGCTGGGAGCACAATGTGACAGTTATGTTGTGACTGGTCAGAATTAGCCAACAAAAGTTAATAAATGTTTTTATTATTAATAATAATAATAATAATGGATTGCATTTATATAGCGCTTTTCTAGGCACCCAAAGTGCTTTACAATTCCACTATTCATTCACTCACATTCACACACTTTTAACCCTTTCACATATAGTGGTCACAACAGTGGACAGCTATTCAAAGGCTATTTTCTTGTATTTGTGTCAGTGTTGATGGTATACTTGCACAGAAACCACAACACTGTGATGACCACATCAGTGTCCAGTGTTGTGGTTTCTGTGCCAGTATACGTATGTTGTCCACCTAAGTAAAAAAAAACTACCTTTAATGTACATGTTTAAAATAAATTAAGTTCAATTTTTTTTCATGCCTAAAGATGAATAAAAAATAGATTGTCATAATTCATGCATGAAAGGGTTTTTTTTTTTTTTTAATAAACTGAAAATACCAGCTAATTCTTCACCAGCTTCTAGCTTTGGTTAATGGTGTGGAGGAGAAACTGGATGCCACAAACTCCCAGAAACCATGAAAGCCAACCAGACTTTGAGGTTATCCCCCACCAATGCTGGGGCAACAGTGACAAAGACAGAAACAGACTCAGACCCAAATAACTTAAAGCCCGAACACAGCAGTCTTTTCTCAAAATAGTTTGTTCTATATGTTGATTTGTTTTGTGTTGCACTGAATAACTAAGCAACTGAAACATCCTCACACATGTTAACAGAGACAGACAATAGTATTTGAAGCACATTGTTTATTGTAGTGACAGAAACACAGGGAGGCAGAAAATAAACCAGACTGAAACCAAGAAATGCTGCTGCAAGAAAGTATGAAACCAATACAGAATATGGAGAATAATCAAAAATTCAAGACCAGAAAAAAAACAAACATCCCAAAACTCCAAACTCTGAGTCTAAAACCCAGGGATCATGACATTATGTAACCCTGTTTCATTGTCCCCTCCCTACCAGATTCATTTTCCTCCCTTGCCAATGTTTAGGCTCAGATTGTCTTCCCAGACTGACTCTCAGTCTGGAGCTTACTGTGTACCTTTATGCCAATAAATGCAGAACCACTGTAAGCTTTGAAGCAGGATTTTCACTTTCCTGGTGCCAAATAAAAGTGAAGTAAGTACTTGCATTTCATGCGGTGCAGATACAGTCATGTGAAAAAGTAAGAATTCCTCTTAAGTTATTCAATTCCTACTCATTGTTGAGATGATCCTACAGGGCTGCACTCTTTTATACAGTGTTGTTTATACAGGATCTTGGCTCTTTTTTTTTTCTTTTTTTTTTTACACGTCTTCAATGTCCTCAGGTTGTATTTAGGTAATTTAAGAACCTGATACAGACCTGATAATTAAAAGAAATGTGCTTACGATACATAAAAACAAAAATCCAACCTTAGAACTAAATGAGAAAATATGATCATTTTCAATTTATTGTGAGATAAAATAAAGTGCAAGCTTATTTCCCTAGAAAAGATGAATCAGAGAATATAAAGGCCATGTTTTCACACTAAAAGATTATGTTCTTATTTCAGTGTGGAGCCTCAAGGAGTCCAGTGGATGAGACCAGGTCTAAGGAAATGTAAGTGTGTTTTTGATTTACTAGCTGTATTTACATCATTTTTTCACACTTTATATGTGTCTCTGCTAAATATCTTTTATCATATATTTTATTTAAAAAAAAATTCAGTTATTTAATTCCACAACTAAAAACCCATTTTTGATACACTCTTAAAACATCACAAAGTTCTGCATACTGGTTTTTCTTCTTCATAAACTAACGTGAAAACCAATTAAACCCTTTCTTCATTACCTGGTGAAGAAATGTGGCCACATAGTCAACTAGAATTTTCTATTCAGATATAATTTTGCTAGTGGTAAGATTGGCATGGCTAGAGGAACAGCTGTAACAGCGCCAACCTCGTGATTAGTTTATAATATTTGGTGCAAAATCAAAGTTACCAGAGGGGGGTTAGATTTATTAAATTATTGATCTACTTTAAACAGAATTTGGCCTCATGAGTCAGGTTGTAATTCATCTGTGTTGACTAGCATTAGATAATGTACAGATGATCAGATTTGAGAATGAAAACAGAAAAATCTTTCCATAAATCAAATGATGCTGATGCTGACTGATGCTGACTGATTCTGATGATGACCTGATTTTTGACTGAAAGGTAAATGTAAAGTTTGGCTCTGTTAACACTAAACTACCAAGGAGAATATTTTTACCCATCAGCATTTTAAAAATCCTGTCACCACAGGAGATATTTTCACTGTGTAGAAATTAGTGTAAAACAACTGTGGCACTCCTAGTTGCCTAGCAACACATTTACGCGCATTTTGATGTGCACATAAAAT
>NW_005188819.1:6104-7933 GCF_000239375.1 Pundamilia nyererei
TCACCTCTCTGTCACAAAGTAGCAGTGTATGTGGACTGCTCTGCAGGAACTGTGTCCTTCTACAGTGTCTCCTCTGATAAACTGATCCACCTGCACACCTTCAACACCACCTTCACTGAACCTGTATATGCTGGGTTTAGAGTGAAGCCTGACTCTAGTATCCACCTCTGTGCTGACTCAGAATAATGAACTTACTGTGCAGAGAAATATTCTCATATTAGTATTTCACACTTTTTCTCACTTAAATATTATGAACCTTAAATATATCAGGTAAACTGTCTGATATGTTGTACATATATTGGCTTGGTTTGTAGCCCCGAGTTGTTGAATGAGACTGATTCTCCTGAAAAAATCATCTTATTGTCTTTGGTGCCTATTTTTTAAGAGCACTTAACAGTTTCTATTATGCGTCACAGTTTAAATAGGAAAGAGGAACTTTACTTTAAACTCTGTTGCATTACTATTATCAACTATTATATTTGTTCCATTATACACATTTTAATAATGTTTAGACTGATGGATGAAATCCTTGGAACAGAAAATTTAGACATTTTAGATGTTGATGAGTTAAGCTTTGTGAGGAGGAGAGCTGCAGGCTTTAGATTTTGTGTTTAGGCTTAATTTCTTACATTGCATAACTATACATTTGTGTTTCTGTCTCTTGTTATGGAAATTAAGTAACATTTCACTACAATTAATTCCTGGAAAAAGGCGATATCACCACCATGTGACCAGTTTTCATAACAATTGATCCGAATGGTTCTGGATCCAAAAAAAAATTATTAATTTCTGATGATCTAAATGTAGCTTTAAATACTACTGACACAAGTGCACCTTATGGAGGTTGTAACTGGAGGCCTTGGAGACATCTCTCTTCATTTCATATTCAGTAAAAACAGTCTGACTTGTAGATGACCTCCAGTCTGTGTTTCTCGACTGATCTAAGGAGCTTGGAAAGAAAAGCGTCTGGACTTCTTAAAGTCACTACGATGACCTGGGTGACTGAGAACCTTCACAGACATATTTCTCGACTGATCAGAAACAGTTTTTCAATCTCAGATTTGGTTTTTATTCTGTGTGAAAAACACAATCCTGAATTGTAACAGAAAAGGGAAGGTGAAGACAAAAGAAATAAGATGTAAACAGTAGGATTTTTTTCTTGTTGACGAAGGTGTTTTTACTTCTCCAATGTATAAATGTGTGTAATTAATTTTAAATCTTTGTCAGTTTAAATATTCTCCAACTGAATTTAAAATCAGCTGTTTTTAAATAAATTTTAATAAAGGACTGTTTGTCTGGTACTATGTTGCACTGTTTATATGAAACACTAAAATGAAACTGTTTATATGTGTATAAACTGTACACTGTATCCAGAGAGTCAAAAACAAAAACGGAGGAAAAACAGACAGGAAGATGTTTTTAAAGCATCTTTGTAAACATTTATACAACAAGTGTATATTTTCTGTACAGTATATGAGGGGAAAAGCGAGAAGCAGAAAGACTCGTTCCTTCAGGTCTTCAGATCTCGTCCAGTATAATTCAAAGCCTTGTTGATAACAATAATATAAATTTTGTGGTGTGAAGTTGTGGAGAGTTGCAGGGTTGTAGGTCAAAGAACTAGTAAACACATGGGGGAACACTCCCGCTTTGATCGTTTCTGCTCTTCTTCTCTTTTTTCTAAACTGAGCACCTGATGGTTCTGAATTTTTCTTGTCCATCTTTCATTGGTTTTACCGTTTTTCTCAAATGTTAAAACACAAAAGCCAATCCTGTAACCCAAATGACCAGTAGTCTAAACACATTTACTAAATGTAGCCACCATATTCCAG
>NW_005188819.1:9401-11592 GCF_000239375.1 Pundamilia nyererei
CACCGAGGGCTCTCGCGCTCACTTTATAGAATTTGAAAAAACATCGGTGCAAATTATACGTCTGTATCATGATGTCTGGTATTTTCGTGTTTGTTGGTTTGTTTTTATTTTGTTTTATTTTGCGAGTTAGTTATTTGATGCTGCTCCAGCCAGCCAGAGAATCCCCCGCCGCCCTCTCCTCCCTGTGCCGCAAGCAGCAGGTGCACCTTGCAAACGGAGGGCGCCCTTACTCCCAGCAAATGGGCGATAGAAAACCGATCGGTGCCTATGCCATCTCCAAAATGTGCTAGCATGATGTCGGGGCAGTATGAGCGGTTTTTTTTGGTTGTTTTTTGGGGGGGTTTCTGCCGATGCCTATGATGCCGCCCCCCACCACAAAACCCCGCCCGTATCAAAAACCGCTTCTGCTAAGAGCAGTTTCATTCACGACCAACACATCATTAGTCACACGATGGTTTAACTTATTTAATTTCACTGAATATGTGAGACAAGCTAAAGTAGCATTATATATTTATGTATAAGACACAGTGATATAATTGGCTATATTTTAATTAGTTCTCACAATGACTATGCTGAGCGATCCTGTTGGTGAACGTGGAATAAATCATCTGTAAACAAAGAACTTGTCCGTATGGTGGCTGACAGGAGTAACAGCGACTCATGAGATAATTAACAATAAAGAAGCACAACTATAATCGTACAGTGGGGGACTAGCTCATTGTTCTTCTCACAGTTTCAGGCTACGTCCACACTAATGCGTTTTCAAACGAAAACGCATCGTTTTCTCTCCGTTTTGGCCTCCCGTTCACACTGAGACGACGTTTTCGCTCAAGGAAAACGCAGCGTTTTGAAAACGCTCTCGAAAACGCATACATTTGAAAACAGTGCTTTTGCGTTGCAGTGTGGACACTGATGACGCATGTTAGTCATGTGATGCATTAATGATATATTTATATGTGGCAGCAACAACTCCACCTCATTGTTAGTCCATTTAAAAAACTCTGCGCTTTTCGAAGACACGAAAGTAAATAAGCAGCAGACAGAAATGAGGCAGGCTGAATAGTCTTGCGTTTCACACATGCGCAGTACTGGAACGTAAGTGTTTTCGGATGTTTCAATGTGGACAAACAACTCTGTGAAAACAACTGAAAACGCTAGTGTGGACGCGGAGCGTTTTCAGACAAAAACGCTGTTTTCTAGTGTGGACGTAGCCTCAGTCTGGAAAAGAAGTGTTTCTCAATCCCACAAGCAGCACTGTGAGCCTGTCTGCTGCGAGCAGCTAACTGGGGGACCTGTGTCTGTCAGACGCGACACAAAGCCCCATCACAGCTTTCAACTCTGCACTCGACAGTTTCATCGTTTCATATACTGATGTAATCACAGCGATTTTTGCAAAGATTATTTAGTTTTGTGACATAAGAGGAAGAGGAATTTGGTGACCTTGGTCCATGAGAAGTCCATAACAAATATGTTGGATATGGATGAATCTGTAAGAGTTTTTTGGAAAGGTAAACAGAAGACTACTGTTGTAGAGTGGACTGAGGAGACAGGAGAGTGGAGCTGTTTAGTTGCAAACAGACTTCAGTTCCTTGAAAAACAAATAAGCTTAAAGCAAAACCTGAAACACATGGTGAATTGTTTTTTTTATTACTATGCCAACCCTTTTTAGTTTTGTAAATATTGACTATATTGAGAAATCTTATTTTATTCTTACTTTATTTTACAAATTTATTTGTGAATTAGGCCATTCGATAAAGATGGATTTTATGTTGGTGGTTGTAAAGATCTGGGTGGATAGTTTAATTTATTCTTTATTTTATTTTATTTTATTTTTTTAATTCCATTTTTGAGTTTTATTTTTTAAGACTTGGTGAACTGCATTTTTTTAATACCATTGCCTACCCTTTTTAGTTTAGTTAATATTGGCAATAGCAAGAAGTAGAAGAAGTTTTTTTTTTTTTCCTTTTTCCTTTTGCTTCTTATTAAAAAGAGGAGAAATACACTTGCCTACATTTGCTATTCTACATGCTTTTAAACAATTTAAAATTACAATTCATAGTTTTATATGTGAATTATATAATGTTAAATTACTATTAAACAAATGACTGACTAAGTATTTTAGGCTTTAGTTTACTTCAGCCATATTCCATATAAATCAGGTATTATACAAAAATAAAAATAGCTTCAAATA
>NW_005188820.1:0-2092 GCF_000239375.1 Pundamilia nyererei
CTAAAGCACTTCTGGATGGATGCAAACTGCATTTCGTTGCCCTGTACCTGTGCATGTGCAATGACAATAAAGTTGAATTCTATTCTATTCTATTCTGTTGGGTGTCATAAATCAATGTGAGCTACAGAATAAAACTGTTGTAATTAATTAATTAATTACATTTACACAAGCAGATTTTGCTTCCAGACTCAACCAGGGATGAAGCTCTTTACAGTGGGAAGTTTCTTGGCTTCATTTGAATCTTTCTTGATTTTCAGTCCTATAGAAGTGCATGGAGGGGGTTTTCCCCTTCTCTGTTCCACACATACATGCAGCTGTTAGCTATTAAACTCCAAAACCAAAACCACACCCCTGAAGTATAAAAGGTTTTGGGTCACAACACCCACCACCCACTGGATCCAGACACTGACCAATAAACCATAAAGTACAAGAGATTGACACAATGGAAGAAGGCGCGACCCACGCTGTTGCTCCATCCTATCTTGGTTGGTCCATCTTTAACACTTTATGCTGCTGTCTGCCACTTGGGATTCCTGCTATTATCTTTTCCTGCAAGGTAGGAAACATTCCCTGAGAATCAAGATTTTTTTTCCCCTGCTCAAACTTTTGCTCTTCTGTACCTGCTTTCAGAGACACACTGAAAGATCAGAGCAACAATCATCCAAAGCCTTTCAGTTTTTTTGAACATCATTGCTGTTTTGTTTTTTTTTAAATAACCAAATAAATCACTTAAAAGTAAAATTCAAAGTAATATATTTGAATTTTTATTTTTAGGTTTTCTCCAGGCTGATTTGTAATGATTTGTGCTTATTATAAGGTAGCCAGTCAGATTTCATTGACGCATCGTTTTTTCCATCACACATATACACATATTTTCTCTAAGCAAGTTAAATGTAAAAGAAAAAAAATGATTTTTTTTTTCTTAAAGGCACAAAATGCAAACACTCTGGGAGAATCAGCTATTGCTGAGGAAGCATCAAGGACGGCCAAGACCCTGAACATCCTCGGAACAGTCTTTGGAATAATCATCATCATCGTCTGGATTACAGTTACATTTATGTAAGATAGAGAAGGCCAAATTTTGCCAGAAAATAAAGAGTAAAAATCAAAAAAGTTTTTATAATTATGTGCTACACCTCCTCTACATGGATCATTAATTAGGAATATATGTCAGGTCCTTGTTCGCATGTGTTTGCAGACTATGTTTAATTGGCTTTTTTCCATTAAAAAAACAAACAAAAACAAAATGATATGATATGAAAATTGTAGGAAGAACAATGAGTGCATGTCAGCATCAGAGTACTGCACGAGTGTGCCATTTACTAAAAGGAAGAAAACAAAGGCATAATATTGTAAAAAATATTGTTTTTATTTGTCTTATTTACAGTTATGTTGGCATGGGCCGTGATGAAAGAAGAAAATATATAAAAATTGTAACAAAGGGTGTGTGTTATAATTAAAGTACTTCTTTTAATTTGATAGTGAAAATTGTCTGTGGCTTATTTTAAACATTTCTGTTTGTAAAACATCTATCAGCTATATTGTATTATTGGGTTTATGATACTTGACACCTCCTTTGCTTTGGCACCTGGTGGCCATGTGGTAAATTTTGCCTCTGTTTTTCTTTTTTTCAGTTTCTTACACTGACTTGGATTTTATAACCTTCTGTAAATATAATATAAATATAAAACATCTATATTAAACATCAATATAGATGCATAAAAGATGTACCATATGTTTATTCAGTCTTGTCTTCACCTTCAGAGAATTCTCTTTTCCCAAAATTCCTTCAAAATGAGAAAACAGAAGCATTTCCCTGGGTCCACTGACGTTTTTCAACTTACTGTCTGTATGATCATAAACAGACTCAAGAAGCAATCAAGGTCATGGTGCTTACTTGAAATATATTCTATATTTTTATGTGGTGTAAATAAATACAATACTCTGGAAAAATAGGAACAATAATTTGAAACATCAAATGAAGTTAAAATTATGTTTTACATGTGACCCATCCTGCAGTAAATTATTATAAATGAAAATACAGAAATTTAAATATTCCAGAGGACAGTCTGGGCAATGAGCTTCCACAACT
>NW_005188820.1:2455-4518 GCF_000239375.1 Pundamilia nyererei
ATTTACAGCCTATAGAAAGCATTTTAAATGTTGAAATTTCATTGAGCTTTGAAGGTTAAGACAGAAAGAGTGGGATGGACCATGCAACAAGTGCTTAACTGTAGAGATTAAACACACTAAATACTTCTACCGAATCAAAAGATAGAACTTAAGCAGTAATTATAGTGTGAAATAGATATTATAAATAGAAATCTCCATCAGGGAAGAAATCAGAGCCCAACTTGTTTGGTTATTCCTCTGAAACCTTAAGAAATAAGCACTGTGCTACAACCAATATGTAGAAATTAGATATGACCTGTGTTCTGTAACCATTTCTGCCATCATGTGGCAGTACAGGATTTAACATCTCATTCTGCTCATTCTATTGGCTTACAGTATAGGAGCCACACCTTTGAATCCATGCATACATGCTCATTCATGTGGTCCTGTCCCCTACCTCAATTCTAACCCTATGTCAAGATTTGCCTCCAAACACTATCAGTACAAGGTTTTTAAATGTATTCATTTTTTGATTTAACTAGCAGCGCAGACCTGGCATGCCCATAGATTACATCAGGGATAGCAGCCCAGCTGTGAAATAGAGCAGGACTGTAATATTATATTATATTATATTATATTATATTATATTATATTGGTCAGGCATAGATGGCTTACAAATAAATCAGCATAACACAATTTTTTTGTGTATGTGAGCACCCATGTGCACACCTGTGTGCATGAGCGCGCTTGAGTTCAAAAGGCTTCTCCATGTAACGATCTGCTAGAGGGTGTGGTGAGCCATAGCCCTCCCCCCCATAGCATGAAGCAGGGGCAGAGGAGACCCGAGCCCGTACTTCCATAGGCTCCTCAGAGTGCCAAAAACCCAAGCAGGACCACCGGAGAGGTAAGATGTTCCCAAAGAGGCAGAGGTGGGGACTTGACCTGACACATAGACAAACTGGCACACACAGACACAACCATATGTTCCCACCCTCATTCACAAAAAAACAAATACTCAGCACTTGCCCAACGAAGAGACAAACAGAAATGAACACTATACACCCATTCACACTCCACAGACATACTCTATACTCCCAAGTCCAGGTATCACCACCCCCAGGGGGGCAATCGACCCCCAGACCTGAGAGATGTTACCTTTTTCCCTGTGGTGGGGGCAAGCAGACGACCCCCAGCAGTCACAGGGAAGCCCAGCGTCACAGACCCCAACCAGACTGCCAACTCATCCCAGCCCCCCCTGCCCTGAAGACCCCATACCTCACTCCACCCGCTCATATGTCGTGATGCTGCATGCTGTTCTATCTTTTTTTTTTCCCCCGCATGTCCCGTTTGGTTCTTTTGCATTCAGAATTATTGTCTAAAGGCAAAGAAAGATGCCCAACGGATTTACTTTACCAAATGGACCACCCCGACCTTGCCATATTGGTCTATTTAGTTCACCTTTGCTTTTATTGTTTATTTTATTTTATTTTCACTTACTACACACGGGACAGACATGACTGGATTTCCCCCAGAAAAGGAAGAAAGAAAGAGGGAAAGAGAAACAGCAGGGAAGAGGAACGGTGATAAAAGGGGAAAAAAACAAAAACCAACAAAACAAACAGACAAAAAATACATATATCAATCACCTGGAACACCTGTTGAGAAAGAAAAAAGAGAAAACAAGCAAAAAAAGCAATATAATAAACAACATCATGGCAATAATCTATGTGAATATAACAGTAAATACTAAATATTAAATATTATCGTGCAGCACGTAAGATCGACAGCACACAGTGTGCTTTGAGGTAGGAGCCAAAAAGGGTGTAGTTTGTGTCTGTGAGCACCCGTTTGTACACCTGTGAGCATGAGCTCACTTGTATTTAAAAGGTTTCAAGTCAAGTCAAGTATTTATTTATTGTCATTGTCAAAGAACAATGAAATTGCATTTGGGGCTTCCGTACAACCCGTAAAAAAACAAAAACAAATACCCCTTAAAACCCAAGTGTGAATATTTAACCCAGTGTGACTTCAGTGCAATGAGACAATCCTTAGCAACAACATGAGAACAAGACAGGTAATGTTCA
>NW_005188820.1:7364-9118 GCF_000239375.1 Pundamilia nyererei
AGTGTAAGATAAATAGATTAAAGGGACCTTAGTAAATGAATTCAGAGTTCAAAAAGCCCAACGCTGATGGTTCTGAATGCAGCATGTTAAACCACAATCTAGTAAATTTTCCCTTTATATCATTTTGAAAGACTTATTTGTGGGCTTTTAGGTTATTTTATTCCCAGCTACTCGGTTCCACTGTAATTATTCCTGCACTACAGTTTCTCTTGCTTCTTTGGGATGTGATAGATTTTTATACACCATGTTTTGATGTAAAACACTTTGAAACCCTGTTTTTGATATCTCAGATCAGGTTGTCATATCTTTAAAAAACATTTTAAATTAATGAAATAAATTTTAAAAAATAACAAAATAACATACAATGTTCCAGGGCTCAGTCTGATGATCTGTTGTTTGTAAATACAATTGTTCTTCTTATTTACCTCATTTTTGGAAATTCTTTAAAAATGTGTTGACCTACATTCATATCACAAAGAGGTCAGCTCTATGTAAGCAGTAACCACACCCCGACACAATAAAACGATGTGAGTCAGAACTCCCACCAGCCACTCGATCCAGACACTTGCCAATAATTCATAATTCTCATCTACTACAAGTTGGCAAAGAGGACCAAATGGAAATTGGCCAAACTCGTGCTCCTCCTCCATCCTATCTTGGATGGTCTTACTTCAGTGCTCTTTGTTGCTGTCTGCCTCTTGGGGCTTTTGCCATTCGTTACTCTAAGAAGGTAACATTTGCTGAACTTGTTTTTCTCATTGATTCTCTTTATTCTGATGCACAGCTTAAAAACACATTTTGTGTTTTACAAAGATGATTTTTATTTAGATTAAACTGTCAATGTAAAATCATTAAAATATACAGCAAATTCTAAGAAATCCAGTCAGATTCATGAGTATTCAATTAATGTTTTCTGAGTAGATAATAAGAAGTTCTAAACAGGTCTACTGTATGTTACACTTTAATCATGTCCTACAAGTGAAATTGAAAAACTTGAATTGCTTATAGCAAACATTTCACTGATGATTTTCATACACTCTTCTTCTCACATCTTTAATTGCATGTAAAATGAAACTGAGCTTTGATTATTAAAAACTTTAAAGGTGAAGGCTGCAAACGAACAGGGAGAAATAGCTCTAGCTGAGGATGCATCACGAACTGCCATGGCCTTGAACATCGCTTCAGTCATCCTGGGAAGCATTTTCATCACCATCTTTGTTATTTACAAAGTCCAAGAAATTCAGGAATTAAAAAAACAACATTGAAGGTCCTTGCTTTGGGAAGAAGACATGCCGCAATTTTACTGTCTGCGTTCTCTCTTCAGCATCCATCTCTAAATACAAAGTAATATCTTTACATGCTTGTTCACCTCTGTGTATTGCTTTAATTGGTTGTCAATACAAATAACAAAAGAATGCCTTGACCTCAACATGGTACATGCCAAAAATATGTATGAGTTGTTAAATGAAATATGTCTCTGGATTTATGTATTCTGTGTTGTAGGTTATATAAAACTAATTAAATGATTTTTGCTTTGTTTTATTTTGTAATGAGTGATCGGGACCTAATATGACAGTTATGATATGTTTTATGATCAGCGACTCACTTTCACATTATTAAAATGACATAAAGACTCTAATTAGTTTAGTTTATTGACTGCAGCAGTGCAGCAGCTACTATTCCTGGGGTAGCACATATTTACATTTTGACAATGCATTGTAAGACAGACTAATATACAATATAACATTCTGACA
>NW_005188820.1:9513-11581 GCF_000239375.1 Pundamilia nyererei
CTTAATAATAAATTCCTCTTTTAAATCATCTTTGAAAATAACAATAGATTGATTTTCTCTAAAATACCAGTTTTTCCTAGTGCACACAGCATAGCAAAACACAACTACCAAAACTCACCTGCTCACCCGAACTTTTATTTTGTGTATGAAAAGTGACTGAAAGAGTATAAACAAAGAAATCCTCACCAAGTCGCTGCTTAATGTAAACCACTCTCTCCTTCAGAGGAGAGCAACAGGGTGCAAGGTAGACAACACAATAAGGTGATAGTAGTTTTTGTTACACAGAGACAAAGATAGTGGAAAGTGGCAGACACAGAAAGAAACAACAACGGTGTGAAAGACTGTGTGCATGTGTTTATCTGGAAAGTGTTGTGGGTTTGCTGATGGCAGGCTCTAAAGACTGTATGTAATTTTAACACCTAAGTGAGCATGTGGTTAGACAATCTACTGTGCCTGCCAGTGTTAAAAACACAATGCTGCAAACTTGTCAGAACCACTGCTTTTGACTTATTTACAGAAAAGTAATCAATGTTATTATAACCACAGGAAGGAGTGAGAAATTACCAGCACAAAAAGAGAAAAGGTATGAGGCCTTTTCTCTTTTTGGCCGAGCAGCATGACTTCATCATCTGATCCTCCCCCACTTTCCTGCTCAGTGTGTCAAATGTTTAGCTACTCCTCAGTCTTTACTCAATCAGTTGAAGATCTGGCTCTGCAACCTTAAAAATTCTGAAAAACAAGCCCTCTGTAGTTGGTGTGAAGGCCGCGTAGCCACGGTTAGCTAGAGAGTTAGAGCTAGAGACACCTGAAACCAATGTGGACTGTTGTCCAGGAGCCTTGGTAGAACACTGAATGAACCCTGAAAATGCTTGCCAACGATAATGTAAAATAATCATTTGTGTCAGCACCAATCCATGATGAATATGAAATTCATATTGGTGGGTAAATTTGCACAACAATGTCAGACTCTGTACTTTACTCTGGTCCCCTCCCCAATCAGGCTGGGAGTGGCATGTTTAGTCGCATGTTTTCCTTAAATTGCTGATGTCCATTAAAACAGTGTGGGGTTTTTAGATAATTGGGAAACTTTTGGGGAAAAACCTGGTCTTGTTAGGAGTGATGGCATCTCACTTTGGATGGAACAGCTCTCATTTCTACAAATCTACTTCTATTGAGGTTGATTATCTTGTTAACAATGTAACATCTTCGCTGCACACTGCCCTGGATGCTGTGGCTCAAGCCAAGCCTCAAACCAAAAGTTCTTGGCTCCCTGGTACAACTCTCAAATGCATGCCTTAAAGCGAATAACCTATAAGCTGAAGAGGAAATTGTCATGGTTCCCCCTGTCTCCCCAACGAGTGATCTCATCTAAGATCGCAGTGTTGTTGTTTTTCTCGCTCTCTCTCTCGCCAGTGCGGAACTCATTGCGGGTTCTCACCTGCAAACAATCACGCACCTGCTGCTCATTGTCCTGACACCATTTACTACTTAAGGCGACAGCTCAGTGTTTCTCATCACTGAATCGTTGTGCGACAGTCAGCGTAGCCTTGGCTCTTTCCTGTGTATTCTCATTCCTAGCGTTTTTCCTGGCTTCTAATTTTGCTTTCATGTACATGGATCATCCTGGCCTGTCCCAATTTCCACCCTTGGAGTGACCTGTGAGCATGAGTGTTTTTGCTCAGTGTCATGTGTGTGACCGAACTGGAGCGTGGTGTGTGTGACCGAAGAAGAGTGTGGTTTTCCCTCTGGATTTCCTGAAGCCCCTTTTCCGGTCGCACTTTGTGATTGTGTAAATAAACTATCATTGTTGCAACATCAACAAAGTCCTGCACTTGAGTCTGCTCATTCTTATGACATAAGAATGAGCAGACATAAGCGACTTCCGGCGCCCCCCGTGTGCGGCAGCCTGTTACAGCAGCTCTGCTCATTCTGAGTTTCTTTCTTTCTTATCTTTTTTCTCGTAGTTTTTTTTTATAACTAACGTATTAGTAATTAGACTCTGCAACCATGTTCTACCGTTTTGTGCTAGTCCTGGTCGTTTTTCTCAGTTTATTTCTACTTTTTTCAC
>NW_005188821.1:0-1134 GCF_000239375.1 Pundamilia nyererei
AACAACTGACGGACAAAGTGTGGACTTTATACCAGTTTTTAAATTGTGTTGATCGGCCGCGTAAAACCAGAGTTATGATAAAATATCTGCAGTGTTTGGTTTTCTTCCTGAATACTGTCGTTGTTTATATTTACTGCAGGAAGAAACGGTAAAAACGGCGTTTTATAAGGAAAACACTCGAAAGCCTGTGAGCAAAGAACAAACCTCCCGCCCCTCCACCCTTTCCTATTGGTGGAAAAAATGTACCATGTGGACCAATCAAAAAATGATATGGCATTTAGTTGTTTAGGGAGGGGGGAAGTTTTAGTGATGGCGGTGTTTTGAGATGTGAGAGATTTGCGACGTTTAGAGCAAATCTTGTGTAGTTAGTGTGTAGTTAGTGTGTAGTTAGTTTGTAGTTAGTGTGTAGTTAGTGTGTAGTTAGTGTATTTATTTATCTATTTTGCAGACAGAGAGTTACAGGATAGATTACCCGTCAGGTTATCATATAGCCCGACGGGCGGGGCAGAGATAGATTTTGGTCGCCCGACCGGAGATATCGCTACCTCTGGAACGTCGGGCAAGCGATTTTGTGAGCCCTGCAATAAAATCCAATGTTTTTATTTCCACATCTACTAAAAGATATAAACTTCTGTTAAATTGAAGAAGAGTTGCAAATTGAGTTAAACCGTCTGGTCGTTCATTGTTACACAGTGTTTCATATCAATATGTGATATGCTCACACATCTCATAATGTGGCTCCAACAATCCTGCTTTGGGTTTGTTTAAGCTCATACATGACAGATTCAAGAGAAATCCTCAGCCATTGCCACATTTAAACCACCCCAGCATCAGCTGTGTGGACATGTATCTGTAAACTCGGAGAAAACACAAAACTGGACAGAGTGATGTGGGAGACTGGTAAAAAGGTACACATTTTATAACAACAACTCTGAATCAATCTACTGAGTAGAGAACCCCTGTATTAACGTTCAAACTGCCTTAGTAAGTCCATGACGTCGAGTCCAAGTAATCAGAGTGCACATTACAAAGAGAAGTCAAAGGAGCTTGCAAAGAAAAGCGTCTGGACTTCTTTAAGTTGCTTGAAGACGTTTCACCTCTCATCCGAGAAGCTTCTTCAGTTCTAAGGTCAAA
>NW_005188821.1:1676-6718 GCF_000239375.1 Pundamilia nyererei
TTCTCGGATGAGAGGTGAAACGTCTTCAAGCAACTTAAAGAAGTCCAGACGCTTTTCTTTCCAAGCTCCTTTGACTACGATGACCTGGATGACTGAGAACCTTCACAGACATTACAAAGAGAAAATATATCAATAATATATGATCAAATCATAAATAGCAGGATATCAGACTGTTCGCTCCAACAGAGTCAACATAACATGATATTACATTAATCATGTGATGTAACACAGACAGAGGGCAGTCCTACTGAACTGACTGATGATGAAGTCAAATATAGACTGTAACACACGTCTGCTCACTGATTACAAACTTCAGTGTGAGTGGATGATGTTTCTGATGACTGGGTGACCTCGTCTCATGAACCTGTTCTTCATCATTATGATCAGTGTGTTTAAGTGGTAAATCAACGGGTTCTTACATGCACTCAAAGCACTCAAAGTGCTTTCACAACTCGCTCAACCAATCATACCCATTCACACAAGCACTTTTCTAAGTTTTCAGTGCTGTCTAACTTACATTCACACATTCAACATTCACACTTCGATGGATGCATCGGAGAGCAACCTGGGGTTAGTATCTTGCCCAAGGATATTTGGCATGCAGACTGGAGCAGACTAGGATCACACCACCAACCTTCTGGTTAGTAGGTTACCAGCTCTACAACCTGAGCTACAGCCAGTTTAATTCAACCATAGTAATCACTATGTCCTGAAAAGTCTTCTGCATGTGTGCTAATCATTCAATCACAGAGTAGCAGTGGCTTTTTCTAATAAAATATTCTCATTTGAGCTCTCTGTTAAACTGTGCAGCTCAAGTCAGGACATCGTTCTGTTCTCCAGGCTCTAGTTTCGGGATTAGTTCATGGAGGATTTCTTCGCCCAATTCTGTGTCAATTTGATCTTTTTTGTTTTCCAACCAAACATCAAGTTTGTCTTTTTCCTCCTCAGTGATGAATTTGCTGTAATATTCCACGAACAGTTTGTCTCCAATGTCATTCTACTTCATAGTATCTTCTTTACACATTATGTCTTCTTTGTCTTTTCAGTGTTCTGTTCTGTGTTGTCAAAATTGTCAGTGTTGTATTTTCCTTCTTTTCAAAGGCTTTTCAGCTGCAGTCATGTTCTCATTTTGTCCTCCTGTTGGAAAATCCATCTGAAAACAGAAGAGAGAATTCTTATCAGATGAAATTTTGCTCATCAAGGAGAGAAAACGTTGTTTCCTTGCTGACACACAGTAACTGTAACAGGACTGGTGGTACAGAGGCTTTGATCAGATCAGCTGTTTTTAAAGGCTCTCTGTGTTTTTAGGTACAGCACAGAGCTCATCTGCTAACATAGTGTAGTTACGGAGGTGAAGGTGGTCCTCTCTGAAAATACACACAATAATTCAGATAAAACTAGTCTAAAGAGTCATACACAAGCATCTTGGTCTCTATAGATAATTTACCCCGTGGTAACTGTCATGTTCTATGTGTTATACAAAACATGACCTTACCGGTCGGTTAGTTGGTGGTGATAGACTTTCATTAGTACATGTTAGCTAACTAGTGACAGAACTAAGTGAAAACAAGGACTGTAAATGTGAAATGTAAAATCAATCATGCTAATGAATGTGTGTAAAAACAAGCATATATGGCCCACTTTACCTTTTTGTTCTCATTCATTTTCCTTTTCCAAACTGGAGGAGAGAAACAGAATTTATTAAAAGTTATTTTGTGTAATTTTGTGCTTCTAATTTAAAAATCTGATTGAATGGATATGTGAAGAAGCTTTACGAAGAAGGAGGGAACAAGGGTCAAAGAAGAGGAGGACAGAGTGATGTGGGAGACAGGTAATCCAGGACATATTTTAAAAAACAACACTGAATCAATATACTTAGCAGAAGAAATCCTGTATTAACATTCCTACATTACAACTACCTTAGTAAGTCCATGAAGGACAGTTCTTGTAATCAAAGTGCATCATTACAAACACAGACAATATATCAGTATTATATGATCAAATCATAAATAGCAGGATATCTGTCACAGCCAGGCGGATCAGCTGCACGCTGATCAGCATTTTCTATCGGTCTCTCTCCTCTTCTCTCTCGCTAGGGCGGAACTCACTGTGGGTTCACGCCCTCGGCCCACGCCCTCGGCCCACGCCCTCGGGAGATGAGACACCTGGGTCTCATTAGGATGATCAGCATTTAAGCCAGGAGGTGACTGCTGTTCGTCGCTGGATTGTTGTCTACCACGCGTTAGTGAAGCCAAGCTACAGCAAGTCAAGTCAAGTGTGTTTCTTTTGTGCGTTGTACTTGACCCCGTCTCCCTGTCTGCAGAGCTCCCTGGATTTTCCCCCCGTGTGATTCCCGAGTGGCGAGTGTTGGAGTGAGAACCTGCGATCGTGTGTGTGGATGATCTGAAGAACGCGTGCTTTCCCCCTGAACTTCCCTGGAGCCCTTTTTCCCCCACTCAGCTGTATATAGCTCTCCCCCCCAGCACCTTCTTGTATATACACCTGGTGACTTGTAAATAAATCTTTCTTGTGTGCATCTGAGCCCAGAGTCCTGCACTTGAGTCCTCCTCTAAACAGTAACAATATCAGCACTGAGCTGAAACGAACAGGTATTAAAGGACCTTGTGATGTTTTCAGTTAAACACAGACTGTTCGCTCCAACAGAGTCAACATCACATGATATTACATTAATCATGTGATGTAACACAGACAGAGGGCAGTCCTACTGAACTGACTGACTGTAACTCACGTCTGCTCACAGATTGCAAACTTCAGTGTGAGTGGATGATGTTTCTGATGACTGGTTAAAAAGTGCAGCTCAAGACTGGGTACCTTTTGTTTGTATTTTTGTTTCTAGTTCATTGATGATGTCGTTACACAAGGTCCATTGATTTGATTGATCCTTCCGTTTCAGCCATGTAGTAAGTTGTGTCTTTTCCTCGTCAGTGATTAATGCGCTGTAATATTCCACCAACAGTTCATCTCCAATCTGATGGTATTTCCAAGTATCATCTTCAGATATTTGTTCTTCTTGTACCTCATTGTTTGTACGTCCTGTGTTGTCAGAATTGTTGGAATTGTCAGAATTGTTAAATGTACATGGCTTAGATTCTCCAGTTGTGTTTTTATTTTGTCCTCCTGTTTAAAGAAAAATCCAACAGAAAACAGAAGAGAGAATCGTGATCAGATGAAATTTACACTCATGGAGAGAAAACACTGTTTCCTTGCTGACACATGTGAGGTGTTGGTTTAATTTTTAGTTTTATTTTAATTGTTTTAGTTGATTCTGTTTTATTTTCTTGTTAACTGTTTCAATTTTTAATGTATTATGTGTGTTATTTATTTATTTTTGCTGTTTTATTTTATTGTTTTGAACTTATTTCCTGTACAGCACTTTAGTCCTGTGCTGGGTATTTTAAAGTGCTTTATAAATCAATTGGATTGGACACACAGTAACTGTAACAGGACTGGTGGTACAGAGGCTTTGATCAGATCAGCTGTTTTAAAGGCTCTCTGTGTTTTTAGGTACAGCACAGAGCTCATCTGCTAACATAGTGTAGTTATGGAGGTGAAGGTGGTCCTCTATTTATGTGGTGGTGATGGTGTTGCATGTGTGGAGGCATGCCTTTTGGCTGCAGTGGTTATTATTATATTTACATGCTTCCAGCTCCTGTTTCTGCTCGGAGACAGCTCGTACTTTTCCTTTCTCTCCCTCCTCGCTCACAGACACATCACGGGTATGGCAGTCCATCCTCCCTGCAGCACGGACTACACTGCCCATGATGCTACATTCTTCAGAGCTATGCCTATAACACTCTGCTATTGCCTTCATATTAAATAATTTTTTTAATAACACTTTAAAAAAATATTTCTTCACGTCTTTATGCGGGCAAGTAGAGGTGACATGGGCCGTGAGATTGAGAACCAGGCATTAGAGCCTCTTAATGCGTGTTTGTTTGGGTTTCCACCGGCGTGGAATCACCACAAATAGACACAGGAAAAGACCACCCTACAATCTGTTTATTTCAACAAAGTGACTGTATTCTTAATACCACCTTTTTAAACAGCAAGTGTAACAGAATACAGTTACTCATAGTTTTATATTTTAAATACGTACTCTCGGTACATGTATTCTGTTACTCCCCAACACTGGTCACATGACAGGTATAACTGTGTTCCTGATCAGAGGATGACCTGGAGTCCTGAGATTCATCAGCATCAAATCTTCTACTCTCACATGTGAGCCTGGCTTTTCCTCTTTTCTGTTTTGCTCTCTGGCTAAAAATAAAGGATCAACAAATCCACACCAGCAAACTACAAAAACAGTGACAGTTTTTATCATGAGGCTGTTGAACATGTACACAAAACACGTGAATTACAAGATTTGGTCTCATTTAATCTGGTCCAAAACACTTTCTGTGGCATTTTTACACGTTTATGTTTTTCTTTTTTTATATCATACTGCACTTCAAATGAATGTCAGTGAGGCATTTTTGATGTAACAAAGTGTTTTATTTTGTTGTTTTGCTTTCTTGACTCTTTGCTTTTTATGTCAAGCTTTGTATTAGTGTGCCAGTCCCTCATCTTTCTTTCATCTACTTCACTTGTCTCATCACTGGTGTTTAATCCAGCTGTTCTCCACACCTGTCTCTTTTCCTGTTGTAATGTTACCTAGTATGTGTAGATTAGGGCTGGGTATCGTCACTGATTTCTAGAATCGATTCGATTCCAATTCACAAGGTCCTGAATCGATTCGATCCACGATTCGATTCAATTCGATTCGATTTGATTCAATTTGATTTAAATCTGGGAAATTTTGACAGTCAGAAATATTATAATTCAGATCAGTACATTTACATATTTTTGTATCTATAAAAAGGAAGCTGACACACGTAAGACTTTATCACAGGTGTGAGCATCACAGCAGAAGCCTTTGTGTCAAAGTAGCTGAAGATAAAACAGAAAAACATGAAGGTGATTTTCCTGTTCTGAGATTTTATAAAAATATTCTGCAGTACATCAAAAATGAAAGAAAACCATTA
>NW_005188821.1:7131-11579 GCF_000239375.1 Pundamilia nyererei
GCCGTCGGGTGAGAAAGTCGCATCTCACTGATCCTGATCCGTCGGCGGGTCGGCGCTGTGTGTTTACGTCTCTGTGCAGAATCCCTGTTCCTGCCCTCATTTACTGTCTTAGCTGTTTGGTGGTTGTTGAAATGTTGTTAGGTTTAACCTGAGATTCTGGCGTTTCGGGCAAAATAAATTAACATTAAAAGATCGATTCAGGATTTTAATGAATCGATTTCACGTTATCCAAGCCAGAATCGATTTTAATCGATGAATCGATTATCAAAACCCGCCCCTAGTGTAGATATTTGTTGCTGTATCCTCCCTTACGCTTGTGTTGTGCTGCTGTTTGTATAGTTTAATATTTCAGTCCCAGATTCCTGTTGATTCTGGGTCCGCTCTTTACCGTCATGATATTCATGATGTTATCAGTGCTATCACACTTTTTTTCAATGTAAAAATAACTTACCATTGTTTGTTATCCTTTGATGTAGTTGATCTATGATGTCTTTTGCAAACTTTGGATTTGCCACCGTCAGTGACCATTTTATCAGTTTTTCTCCATCACCAGCAAGAAGGGCATCTTGTAGGATTGCACTTTGAGAAAGAACAGAAGAAAGGCAGCTATGCAGAGAAAACAGCACATCTGAGTTCAGGTCAAACAGAAAAAATAGTTTCTCTTACCTCATAGCCTGAGAATGGGAAACGTTGCCAAAAGTGATGCCTTGTTTGTGATGTGATTGAAGAACATTTCTGCATGCCCCTTTATCTCCATTTTCACAAATCAGATGATAAAGATTCTTCTTCTTTATTTTTTTGCGCTTTTTGTCCCCCACATTCTTTTTCTCAATCTTTGCTGTGATTTCTTTTTTCTTAATCTTTTCTTAGATTTCTTCCTTTTCCTTAATCTTTGCTGTGATTTCCTGTAGTTTCTTTCTCTTATTATCATCAGTTTCAAGCCTCATTCTTTCCAGGATCATCATTTCATACTCGTTCTTTTTACTGCAAACTTCAATGGCTATTTTTCTTTTTATTAAATCTTCCTGTGGTTTGTTATTCTCATTTTCTTTTAAGTCTTTGCTTTTCTTCTCTTCTTCAGTGTATTCCTTTCTCAATCTGTCGATGACTTCTTCACACATTTCACAACCATTTAACATTACATTTTGAGGCTCTAGAATTTTCTGAATGGATTTCTCCAAACCGTTATCAAATGGCACTCTAAGTTGATCATTTTCGTGATCATGGCACCACTTTGCCACTTTGTAGAAAGGATATTTGTATAGATTTGTAAAGACACATTTAGGAGGGATATGGTCTGCTTCCACTTTCACTTTAAGGATATTCTTCTGGTCTTTTGACCTTTAGAAAAGAAACATTAATGACGAGATTACATTCATGTCACATTTTGTCTATTCATGTCATAACCAGTACAGAACCACACATCATGGCTGTCCCAGCTGGCAGTGTGCAAGAGGCAGGGTAACCCTGAACATACAGCAAAACTAACTAAGAGAGACAGACAAGCTTGAGAGAAGCCACACAGGAACAATTTATCATTCAGGCTGCCAGCAGTGCAGCCTCTAGTGCACCCACTAGACCACTGTGACAGTCCTAACAGCAAATCATCATCTATGTGTATGTTTTAGCATTTATCTTCACTGCTACTGTAATATATACTAATTCATACATTAAATGCTTTGCTTAAAGATACTTACTCAGAATGCTTTCCAACCAAACCAAGACCGTATTTCATAACTCTTAGATCTTGAATCTCCCACTTTTTATCGCTGTCTTTCTTTTTGTCATTATATTTTTCCCTCCAGGCGTGGATAATTTTAGTTTTTACTTCTTGCTTTGCTCCTCCACAGATGTAATATCTTCCAGGGGACGTACATGTTTCTTCAAATTCTTTCTGCAGCTTCAAAACTTCCACGTATCTCGGTAAGTTTTGTTGAAGCTGAGTGGAGATCAGAGAGCAGAGGAGACGAGTTACCTCAGCAGCAAAATTATTCATGCGTTTGCATCCCATTCTTTGTGTGTACAAAATCTATGTGGAGAGCTGCATGTGAGTGTGCATAGAAATGACACCTGAAAATAAATACATCACCAAGTATAAGTCAGCTAGCTTTCAAGTGTATGGTCCTCTAATACTCAGAAAGAGGTCTTTACTGAGGCTTTCAGTGTGAGACTTGGGTGTGACCCAGCATTTTAGTATTTATTTGAGGACAGAAAGATGTGGCAGCAAAGTGCAAGATCCAACGTTACTGATCACAGGACAAGACTGGGTGTTGTCGATTTTTGGACATGTCATCATGTAATTCTCTTTAATCTTTTGCAGTTTCCCATGTGATCAGCTGCACTGACATTCCCAGTCATCCAGGTCGTGGTGATCTTAACAGCCTGTTGACTTAAGAAAGGGGCTGGCAGGAAATGTGTCAGTCTCAGGAAGAGCACACTGACGGGCTCACAGAGCTAATCATGCTAATCATGGACAACATCAATGCATCCCAACAGAGCCTGTGAAGTGTTATCCAAGCACAAGTCCATCCACTCAACTTAAGGAAGAGGGCCCATAGGGCCTGCAATGGGGAGGAGGTGAAAGAGACTCTGATGCCATGAGTCCCGGGGTTCTCAAAGGTTGTTTCAGCTCTCTGGGTGTTCGACCACATCTTCAGGATGAGCCTGAATCTACAAAGGGTCATCCTGCTGAGCAAGAAGTCACGCCTTGTGCCTTTGCCAAAAGCATGGCACCCCAGTGGCACTGACATCACATGTCATGACGGCCACAGAGGGACTCATCCTGGACCAGCTCTAGCCCAGTTTGTGTACCAGTCCAGATTTAGAGTAGGGAACGTTCTTCCATCCCTGATCAACCCATCTAAACACACCTGGATGAGCCAGTGAGCACTTTACAAGTCATGAAGAAAACCTGTGAGAGTTGCAGCAGCTCCCGTCATGTTTTATTTTTGTTTTTATAGTTGTGGTTTTTAAAAGATTTTACTCTTTATACACTAAAGTCTGTTGTTTGTTTTTGTGTTTTTATGGTCCTCATATAATAATAATCATACATTTTATTTGTCAGCACTTTTCTGAAACCCAAGGTCACTGTACAAAGAAAAGATAAACAGTATAAAGGATTAAAAAAAAGCATCAGACCAGAATTAGAGTCAATGTTAAAAAGAGTAAACCAGTTTAAACAGGTGAGTTTAGACTTGAATAAGGGAAGAGAGACAGTATTCCTGATATCAGGAGGAAGAGAATTCCAAAGTCGGGCAGCAGAGCAGCTGAAGGCTTTGTTCCCCATAGTGGTGAGACGGGCAGAGGGAACAATAAGGTGAATGGAAGAACAGGGTAATGTGCTCTCAGGATGATGTGTTATGATCCAGCTGCAGAAATCTGCAGTAGCTGGAGTTTGACTTTTTAGGGAGACCAAAGAGAATTACAATAATCAGTCAGAGAAGTGACAGACTGTGGAGAAGGATAGCAGAAACATGTGGGCTGAGGAAAGGAGGACTGATGCTGCGTGAGTGGAAGTAGGTGGACGGGTGGTGTCATTAATATGAAAGTGAAATGCCAAAGTGCTGTTGAGGAGGACACCCCTGCTCTTAATCTGAGGGGAGTGAATGATGGTTTTATTAGTGCTGCTTGGTCATGAATCGGTGTTATAAGTGGAGAGAACCCACACTGAAATAGTTCATGTACCCCCACAGACATGTAGCTGTCCCTGTACAGGTCTATGCACTACACACTAACTACTGCATGCCAAAATGAAAAAAAATGACTGTAAATTCAGACATGTGAGGTTGTGCTGAAAACAATTGTACCAAACATTGGTGTTAAACAACATGAGATGGGGGGAAGGGCACCATATTCTCTATATTACTACTTTTCTTCTTCTTCTTCTTTTTTTTTTGTCCCATTTGGTTCTTTAACCGTCAGAATTGTTGTCTGAAGACCAACGAGGATACCCAGTGGATTTATTTTGCCAAATGGATCATCATGGCATTGCCGTATTGGTCCATTTGATCGACCTTTGTTGTTATTATTTATTTTATCTTATTTTCAGTTGTTACAGACGGGACAGACATGACTGGGGGATAGGAAAGGGAGAAAGAAAGATGGAGGAAAAGAAAAACAGAAGGGAAGAGGGACAGTGAGAAAGGACACTTAAAAAGAGAAAGAAAAAAATCTACTGGATCACCTGTTGAGAGAGAAAGAAGAGAAAACAAGCAAAAAACAAAAAACAGAGCAACATGCTAAGTGTAAACAGCAGTAAATACTAAATATTACCGGCGCCTTTTAAGATGGCGCCGGTGAGGTCGGCTGCCGTCACGACGGCTCCGACCACCTTTTCTTTGTTTTTGTTTTTTAAGTTAGTTTTCAGCGTTTCTAAATCGGCAAAATCATCACCATTGGGTACATTAGGTATGACAGTGACACTCTTGTTTCTATTGGTATACAATGTA
>NW_005188822.1:0-11577 GCF_000239375.1 Pundamilia nyererei
AAAATTAAACACAGAAGAAAGCCGTTGCTTGGGGGAGCTCGCGACGAGGCTGCCATACTCGGCGCCATCTTGGTACACATCTTGGTTCACACTTTTCAGTCGTTTTCACAGAGTTGTGCGTCCACATTGAAATGGCCAAAAACGCTTACGTTCCAGTTGCGCGCATGCGTGAAACGTAAGAAGATTCGGCCTGCCTCATTTCTGTCTGCCGCTTATTTCCGGCTCTTTGAAAGTTTTTTAAATGGACTAACAATGAGGTGGAGTTGTTGCTGTGAGTAACACAAAAGTACAAAGTTCCAAAGTGAGTGAGAATTAAAGAATTTGAAGAAAAGCTCTCTGGAGCACGTACAGACTGATGTTGATCTTTAACAGGGCCGTCAAAACTGAGAGCAAACAAAACAACTGGTGTGTAATGCCCTCCGCTGTCTTAGTTTGTCACATGACTGCATCATATGACTAAAATGTGTCATTATTTTCGAGAAGGCTCCGGGTTTGCTGTCCACACTGCAATGCAAAAACAGCGTTTTCAAATGTATTCGCTTCGGAGAGCATCTTCAAAACGCCTCAGTGTGGACGGGAGGCAAAAACTCAGAGAAAAAGATGTATTTTCAAACAAAAACATATTAGTGGGAGTAGGGCTGCCACCATTCGTCGACTATCAAAATCGTCGACGACTAATTTAATAGTCGACACGTCGTTTGAAGCTTTGTAAGATCCCAAAAGACGCAGGAATAAGTAGCAGGATTTAAGAGTGTAATAACGGACTGAAACAGAAGATGGCAGAACAGGCTTTTCCCCGCAGCACGCCGTGTAATAAACACTCGATTCCAGCTACATGACGCGCAGCTGGAAACACTTCACACAAGTCGAGCTGCCCGAGATTCACAGAATTTACAGAAAATGTTACATTTTTGTGATTTATATCGTTATCGGACGATAGATGTTTTATATCGGGATATAAGATTTTGGTCATATCACACAGCCGTAGTTGATGCCTATTTTTAATACTCTTCCTGTCTATTAGTGCCTCCCTTCTGTCTGTGCTAGTGCCCGATCTGTACTTAAAATGACTTGTTGTTTCTCTGTATTACTGTGAAGCACTTTGGTGAGCCTTCAGGTTTTACGTGTGCTATATAAATAAAACTGTGTTGTATTGTATACCATATTTTTTGCACTATAAGGTAGGGCTGTGCTGTTCTAACGTTTGAGTCTAAGGTTTATTTTTTAGCACCTGACGGCCCTTTTTTTGCTTCTCCTCTGTAAACACTCTGCATCTTTCACGTGATTCAGTTTATTTTGAAAAGTCTCAACAGGATCTTGAGCCTTATTGTGAAAGGTTTACGTGGAACATAAACAAGCGGACACGCGATGCTGTTACTGTTGTTGTTGCTAACGACAACGCATAAAAACAGGCGCTTGTCCGTCTGTAGTGTGGTAATATAAAATATAAGAGAAAGAGAGAACTTCAATAAATGAATATAGCCACTACAGTGACATCAGAACCATGAAAAACTATTGCTGTAAACTGTTTATTTTGTGACGCCACGAAACAAACGATAGCGTAAAATGAAACGATGGACGTTTTTATATAGTCATCCGATATATATCGTTATATGAACAGCCCTACTATAAGGCGCACTTAAAATCCTTTAATTTTCTCAGAAGTCGACTGAGCGCCTTATGTATGAATTCTGGTTGTGCTTACTGACCTTGAACCGATTTTATGTGGTACATAGTGCACAGCAATCAGTCAAAATGTTTTGGTACAACTTTGGTAAGCTACGAAGCCGCACCACTTGATGGATTGTCGGAGCATTAGGGCTACCGTAGCCTGGAGCCTCTCTGAATAATATGGGTCCTAAACTCCGTTCTCTTCTGGTCCCAAAGTCAAACGAACATTGTGACATCACTAAGAGTTAAAAACTGTCTAAAGTCTTTCATCTTTAATAAAATGATCAGCGTTCTGCTCTACCAGGTGTAACAATTGAGTTTAACATCCAGGCATCCATGAAAACGGAATTTATGACATTTAACAGAGTTAGAAGTTAGCAGGAAGTTAGCTCGCTAGCTTCCACTTAAGCATGATATAGCATGTTCTGACTGAGAGATTTATGAAAAATTAAAACGTACAGCTCTGTTATCACTTCCAACATAAATGAAGACAGAAAACTAAACAGCAGTGACGTTTGTAGGGTTACTGAAGTTGGGCTAGCTGGTATATAATGATGTGCTACGTGACCGCTAGCAACACAGCTATGTTAGCATAATATAAACAAGCTAACTTTTTTCCACTCTATAAAAGTTAACATGAGGGTTCCCGATGGTCAGGAACAAATGTAATCGCATGGCAGGATGCTGTAAACGGACCAAACTTCAGCCAGGAGAACAACTGAGATAATCCATGATGACACCATCAACTTGTTATTGTGGTATAGTAAAAATCTCTGTTTAGTTTGTACCGCCCACCCCTAGTTTCTTTTGCTGCCGTCACGGCGGTTTCACTTCCTCGCTGTCGGTACCTCGTCTAAACAAACCGTTGGGAGGCTCCGCCCCTCACCAGTGACGGGAACGTAGAATTTATTACATAAAGTAATACAAAGCTGTGAGTTAACTTGTAATCTGCATCTCTTCTTTGTTCTGACAGCGCCTGAAACCGACCAATCCGACGGCTCAGAAGGCTCTGACCACGCCCACTCACTACAAGCTGACTCCGCGTCCTGCGACCAGGGTGCGGCCCAAAGCGCTGACGTCTTCCGGAGCCTCGAAGTCGCAGCTGTTTGACGGCCTGGATGACGACGAGCCGTCGCTCACCAACGGAGCCTTCGTGCCGAGGTACACCTCCGCTCGCCACGCAGCGGCAAAGTTAAATATGACCGTGCGCATGCCGACAGGTAACGCTGTCCGTTTCCTCCACAGGAAGAGCATCAAGAAGCTCGTGCTGAAGAACCTGAACAACAGTCAGTACAGCAGTCCTCTGAACAAGGAGAGCGACGACCTTGCCTCGCCGTCAGAGTACCCACAGAACGGACACAGGTCTCGCCACGTTCCTATTGGCTGTCACGTCTATGAGAGTCAAAAGTGTAACATGACCGTAGAAACTGCAGCGCTGATTCAGGCGTGAGCCGCTTTGACGTTTCCTTTCTCTCTCCTCCCCTCGCCATGTTCTCCTATTTGCAGCCACGTGGAGGAGGAAGAGGAGCAGCTGAGGAGGGTGGCGGGCCCCGGCAGGCGGGCCGACGACGACCCGGAGGTCACCCAGTTCTACGTCAACCCCATCGCCAAGCCAATCCCACAGGGCCGCGCCCACGCCAGCCTGCAGGACACCATCGGCGACCTGAACATGCACAAAGGCTCGAGGAACGGCCTCGAGGTCAGAACCAGAACAAACATCACCGCCTCCCCAAGCGCGTCGTCGCTAGCAGAGAACGAGCGCCACAATAACATAGTTACGATATCGGACGATGAACTAGCAGCTGTGAGATTTAACCACGAACACGAAACTAACCGCCGATTTAAGCTGAGCTGCAGAATCAGCGGCACAAATAAATCAGTGTTCGAGTCCCGAACATCAGCTGAACAAATTAGAAACATTAATCCCGTTTTCTTCACTGCTTCTGAACTTTTACATTTTGCTGCCACCTAGTGGCCCGAGGCAGCACAGCACGCTAGAATCGCGGCTAATTCTGAGTTTTTTGTTTTTTCAGCTGAGCAACGATGACGTGTCTGCGTCCTTCGGCGAGGAGTCTCTGCAGGAGGAGCAAGAGGAGGAGCAGCAGCTGTCCCAGCAGTCTCCGCACCCTGCAGGTAACTGAGCGTGCTCGCTGATTTCAGCTTCTGTCCGCATTTCCTTCGCTGGACGGTAAAAGACGCGCGTTTGCTTTGCTGTTTTCAGGCATCGTTCTGAATCGTGTGGGCTATTACACCATCCCCTCCATGGACGAGCTCGCCGACATGGTGGACGAAAACGGGGAGTGCATCGTGGAGAACTTCACCATCGGCAGGAAAGGTACTGCCTGCGCACGTGTGATGTCATACTTCAGTCGTACGCTAACAGGTTTGAGCTGAAGTCGGCTCTGATTGGACAGCTGTCTCACCGCTCTTCACCGATCTGCTTTTCCAGGTTACGGCTCAATCTTCTTCCCCGGCGAGGTGAACGTGTCGGGACTGAACCTTGACGAAATCGTCCACTTCAGACGCAAAGAGGTCATCGTGTACCCGGACGACAAGAGCAAGCCGCCGGAGGGGGAGGGGCTTAACAGGTGAGCGACAGGAAATGACGGGAAACCTTACAAACCAAAACGAACGTCTCAAAGGAAAAAAGATTTCAGTTTAAAAACAAGCTAACTTACAGGATTCGTTCACCTCATTTTTCTAAAACTAAGGACGGCGCTCGCTGCTGGCCAGCGAGAAGAAAAATCCACCCCTTCCCCATTGGTGGAAGAATTTAGCGTATCGACCAATCACAAAATGATATGGCAACATGTGACATCTGGTTGTTTAGGAAGAGGAGGAAGTTTAGGGGAGAGAGTTTTGAGAGGTGTTGTTCAGCGTGTACTTATTGTTTCGACGTGCACAACAAAGCAGTCGGCAGCACCGCGCACTGAGGCGACTGCTGAATGTCACCGTTCTGCCAAAACGCCACCGAAGGCAGATTATGATGTAAACACTGCCTCCAGGTGGGAAACAGGAAGTGATGTGCTCTTCTGTCCTGTGACGCTTTCATGGCGTGGCACAAATCACGTGTGTGGCAGAACACGTGATTGTTCTATAAATAGGTTTAAATGGTTAAAACACTTGAACTGCATTTTTAGATAAATGGATTTTATGTTTTTGTCTGATTTGTGTTAATGTTAAAATGAAAAATGATACCAAAGGAAGCGAACAGTTTTTAAAGGTAAAATCAAAAGTAGTCAAAAACGTGTGATTATACCCTCGACCCCAGAGGGTTAATCAACCTGTGGCGTTCTGCCTCTGCTTCCTGTCCTGATGTGGATCTGTGTTTTCGCAGGCGAGCAGAGGTGACTCTGGACGGCGTTTGGCCGAATGACAAGACGGCCTGCACCCAGATCAGGAGCCCCGAGCGTCTGAGCGACATGAACTACGAGGGCCGGCTGGAGAAGGCATCGCGCAAGCAGGGAGCTCGCTTCCTGGAGTACCGACCTGAGACCGGGTCCTGGGTGTTCGAGGTCAGTTTCAGATTAAAGCTCGCTCGCTGCCCGCTGCTGTGGACTGACACCTGATGAACGTCAGCACCGTCCTTGTTTACGTTCGTTGATGTGTGAATGTTTTCAGCAGGTTCAGATCCACAACACTTGGATAAAAATGATGGAGTCACTTCTGTTTGTGTGGTTCTCAGGTGTATCTGACTCCTCCCCCTCTTTATTCCTCAGGTGGCGCACTTCTCCAAGTACGGCCTGCAGGACTCGGACGAAGACGAGGACGTCCCGCCGAAAGCCGAAGCCAAGAAGCTGAAGACGCTGACGCTCCCTCCCTCCCGGCTGCAGCAGCAACAGCTTCCCCCCTCTCAGCAGCAGGTGGCGCCGCAGGCTCAGGTAGAGCAGCCCGCGCCCTCCCACACTCACCCTCCTCCTCCTCACTGAGGCCACTGATTAAAGGAGTGCTTCACCCAATGGTGTGCTTGCAGGTCGATTTTAACCAGACGTTTTCAGTCTTTTGTTTTTTTTTAAGTTTGAAGCTTTTTGATTTTGATCATTTTCACTCGGAGCAGCTGTGCAGCGTCAGCACGCTGCCTGATGTGGAGCCAGTTCCACCAGTGGCTCTAGAAAGTCACCACTGATTCGTGGATGCAGATTACACATGACCCTGATCTCGCATATTAATCATTTGGGAAATGTTGGACAAAGGCAGAACTGGCTCCACGGCGCCGCCGGCGAGCGTGTGACGCTTTAAATCCTTTTACTGTCAGACGTCGGTGATTTATGAGTGAAGGAGTTGTGTGACATAAAGGTCAAAGGTCAGGAACAGAGCGCTCAATAAGGAGCCGACTTTGAGCTGCTGTAATGAAGTCTGAGAATAACGAGACGCATCCAGGAGTTTTACAGGATTAACGAAGGAAGTTCAGCGTTAACGATGACAGAGGAGCGAAGAACGTCGAGACAGAGTCCAAAATATTTATATTCAAAGCAAAAAACTCGCTTTTTTCTTTTACCAATAAACTGAGAACAAGAACAGACACATCTCTACAAACAGCGTTCTTCATGTTCAGCGAGCGCTCCGGTAGTCCGAGAGGTTTCCAGAACTAAAGATCGCAGACGCTTGATTCTCCGAGAGTCGGAAACAGACGACAGGCTTATCACCTGTGAGAAGGTCGCGAGGTGAAAGGTCGGGTCAGCCTTACAACCAGAAGCCGTGAAGTAGAAGAAAAAAAGGGGCGTTTCAGGGTCAGAGTTCTTTGTGGCAGCGCCCGGGGGTCCAAGCGCCTCTCACTCATCTAAGCAAACGTTTTGCTGTTTCGTGTTTTTGTGATGTTTAGACGCTGACAGACGGTTTGATCTTTGTAAACAAACTCGGTTTATGTTATGAGGGAGATTTTTGTAGAAACCTGATTTAATTTGTGACAAAATGTAACATTTCCTCGTTGAAATTAATGAAAACAAATAAAGTTAATGAAGACATTTGAACTTTGGTCTGTAAACTTTGTGTGAAGATGGTTGTTACTCCAGAGAGAAGCTCAGCTGTGATTGGCTGATAAAGAGGAGAACCCGCCTGTTTTATTCCCACCTGGTTTGACAAAAATGTTTTTTGGGCTGTTTGTCGGTGAGTGCTCGGCTCGATTCAGATTTTATTGGAACACGACCGAAAGCGGAACAAGAAGAGATGTGCAAACGTTTTGTCCAGGATCCGACATGAAGGTGTGTTAAAGTAACAGAACCACAGGTAACACATAGAGGCGGGGCCATCAGGTGGCACGATCTCTGAACTCCGCCCACATCGTCTATAAAGAGCACGCTCTGTAAACTCTGAATATGAAAACTGTAAGAAGCAGCAAAATCACTGCCATGTCTGTTTGCCTTCAGGCCATCGCCATCATGGAGCACCAGGGCGGCGCCAACGAGCTCGACAGCGACATGGCTGACATCACCCAGAGCTTCCCGACAGAGAGCATGCTGGGAGGAGAGGAAGACGGCGACCTGCTGGCGGGGGAGACGGACACGACAATCTCCAAGCTCGGCGGTCTGGCCTCCTCAGAGCTCGACGGCATATCTGCATCCGGCCACATAGCCTCTACACTGGGGATCAACCCACACACGCTCCAGGTACAGCTATGAGCTCCGCCCACAGGAAGTGCATCACAAGGCCTGTTTGTTTGTTTTTTAAAGACCAAATGGTGAATAATGCATTTAACATTATCATACATAATGTTATATAAATGCAGTCCATGAATGTGTGACTGGCAGGAAATGGTTTTAGAGTCACGTGGCGATCCGCTCTGACCTTCATTAGCAAACATGTTTAAACGAGGCTACATCAGGGGGTTACCGAGGCAACCAGAGCCTTTTACTTCACTCTGCAGTTTGTCTGTTCAGTGAAATTGTCTCGTCTTCAGATCATGAAGGCGTCCCTGTTTGCTGAGGACGACGATGACACCGACATGTTCCACGATCACGCGGCGATGAAGGTTTCCACGGATGTCTCGTCTCCTCGCCTCGTCCTGCCGGCCGCTCAGGGCCGACCCTCTGGTATGAAACGCCCGCTCGCTCCCTCACACGATGTTTCTCATCAGTCTGTTAACAGTTTGAGGCATCAGTAAAAATGGCGACGACGTAATCAAACTTCTGTCTCTCTGCAGCCGGCGGTCTCCTTCAGGCTCGATTCACCTCGGGCCTCCCTCAGCTGTCAGACTCTCCCCGCCCTCTCCTTCCTCCATCACGGCCGTCTCCAGCCGGCGTTGAAGCCCCCCGCTCTCTGCAGTGGGCGGGGCCTGGCCCGTCCCCCTTCACGCTGCCCTCCCGGACTCCGGAGCCTTCATTTAGGACGGTTGGCGTTCGGCGGCTCGGCGGCCCCGTCCCCCTCAAAGAGTCGATCACTCACGGGAAGGTTGGTGCTCAGGAGGTCGGCGTTTCCTCTGAAAACACCTCGAGTGCTCAAAGTGACGGTCACGTGTCACTGAGTCCTGTTAACGCTTAGAAATCCAGTTTAGAGGTCAGAGGTCAGAGTCTGTAAAGCATCATCTTCATGTGAACGGCAGGTTCTCCGAGAGGAGACAAGTTCTCCCCCTAAGCTCAAAGTCGGGCCGCTGTTTTTCAGGGAGGTTTACTCATGGACACCGGGCTGTTCGCCGTGCGCTCCTTCCGGGTCGGGTGGGGTCCCGGCTGGACGCTCGCACACTGCGGCAGCCGGCTGAGCTCGCCAACGTCCAAGCAGTTCGAGCACCAAGAACTGACGGCAAAGACTGACTTCAGCTTCCTGCCGAAACCTGCCAGGAGCAAACCGTAAGAGCCACGAACACGCCGCACGCCAACACATCAGCCAGGCTGCGTCTATAGTTACCATGACAACATGGCTCCATCATGTAAGGTTAACCGTACAGGCACATTTTCATCTGCCTGTACGGTTCACCTTGATGTAATGTGCCGTTGATCTTAAATGGTTTTACTTCCACGGCGCGCCCTCCACAGATCAGCTCCATTAAACTGCTTGATTTGGTTCTGCAGACTCACAGAAAGCCCCTACAAGGTAGTGGTGGAGCAGGTGGTGGGTCTGGAGCCTCCCAGAGGGAAAACCATTGAAGAAGAGGAAGATGAAGAGAGCCAGGCGGTGCTGCAGCGCCCCCTGGAGATCTGCCTGAAGCACAGCATCGTGGAGGTCCCCGACAGCTCCGCTTGCCCTGCGGTGCGACCACAGCCCGGCGTGGCGGCGCTGCACGAGTATGCCGAGTGGATCGCCGAGCTGAAAGACAGACGAGGCGACACTGAGCGTAAGTGATGACATCACAGCTGAAAGACGACGCGTTGGTGTTGACGCCGGTTTAAACGCTCTCTCTCTGCAGCGCTGCTGGGGTACTGGGCCGAGGTCTGGACTCTGTGCGAGGCGCTGTGGGGCCGGCTGGGCCCCTCGGATCAGGAGGCCGAGGTGCTCAGCGAGTACGAGCAGCAGCTGGAGAGGAGGCGGAGCTTCTCGGCCTGGCTGTCCCACGGTGCCTCCCACAGGGTGGAGGAGGAGGTGGCTTTGGCCAGGAAAGGTCGCCATGTCGACGCAGTTTTCAGCTACCTGACGGGAAACCGCATCAGCGAGGCGTGCCGACTCGCCCAGAAGGAAGGTGAGGTTCACTCGCTCAAACAGGAAGTAGCAGCGATGAGTCATGAATGTGGCGCTCAGTAGACACGGCGACACGTTTTCCAGTCTGTAATGAAAGACAGACTGAACTGTTTGTCCGTCCAGGAGACCACCGTCTGTCCCTGCT
This sequence comes from Pundamilia nyererei, assembly GCF_000239375.1. NCBI lineage: Eukaryota > Metazoa > Chordata > Actinopteri > Cichliformes > Cichlidae > Pundamilia > Pundamilia nyererei. The sequence continues at coordinate 9,425 of NW_005188822.1, forward strand.
GCTGTCTCAGGCCGTGGGCTCGCAGTACTGCAGGGACCTTCTCGCCCTTCAGCTCGCCGATTGGCACCGCATGCAGACCGACTGCTACCTGCCCGAGGAGCGACTCCGCATCTTCGCTCTGCTCGCCGGGAAACCGGTATGACGCCATGACCAGAGTCTATAAAGCTAATGTGACACATGCATTATCTTCTTCTGTGGTGTTAGCGGTCGTCAGCTAACGACCTGAATTAGTGCCACCTTCTGTTGGTTTTGGCGCATCACGTCCTACCAGGAAAGAATCAACAGCGTGTAAAACAAGAAACATTTTCACGAGCTTCTCTCGTGGTTATTGTTCAGTGACTTCAGTCGTTGCATCCATGTTAATAATGCTTGTAAATTATAAAGCTGACGTCAGGGTGAAATCAGGGCCTGCAGAGATCTGCACAACCTCCACTCAGTCTTCAGCTGTGGTTGGATGCTGACGGTGTTCTCTGCAGGTGTGGCAGTCCACCGACTCTTTGGTGAACGTGTGCGCCGAGCTGGACTGGAAGCGCTGCGTGGCCGTCCACCTCTGGTTCATGCTGCCCCCGACTGCCTCTGTGGCCGACGCCCTCGCCAGATACGAAGCCGCCTTTCAGGTGAGCCGCCGCTGATTTTCTTTGACTTCATTTCTGACTGTCGAGCGTTCAGGTTACATTTACACTCGTAAAGCTTCGTTTCAGTGTGTTCAGCAGAGGGCGGTGTGTGCGGTGTGACGGGTGTAGCTAGTGACCTGCTTGTGTTCGTGCTGATCGGTGATCGTTGTTTCTGTCCTGCAGGGCTTGTGTGAGGCGGGGAAGTACGCCTGTGCACCCCTGCCTCCATACCTGGAGGCGGAGCAGCCAGATCTGGAGGAGGCGTCCAAACGGCCGCTGTACGACCTCTGCTTCCACCTGCTCAAACTCTACAGCGACAGGTAACCAGGCTTCAGCCGCTGGTTGGGTAAAACGTGCAGAGCGCTACTTTAACGCTTCTCCTGTCGCCCTGCAGACACTACGGCCTGCAGCAGCTGCTGGAGCCTCTCGCCGTCACCTGGGAGCGCCTGGACTACCGCCTGAGCTGGCACCTGTGGGGCGTCCTGCAGGCGCTGCACTACACCCACCTGAGCGCCCCACGGCAGGGCCTCCTCCACGCCAGCTACGCCGCGCAGCTGGAGAGCGCCGGCCTGTGGCACATGGCCGTCTTCATCCTGCTGCACATCCCCGAGCACGCGTACGTTCACCGCGCCGCCAGCACGGCGTTTCTTCAGCAGCTTGGCTCTGAGCCAAACAGGGCTCAGGTTGTTTTACGACTCGGATCTTTGAATCCTCGAGTCTCATGGAAACAGCTGACGGCTCTCAGCTGTAGGCGTGTTGGCTCGGTGATCTTCAGTAACAGTCGAGTTGAACGTGATCGTTGCGGCCCGCTTTGTTCTGAAGGCCGTCCTCACTTTAGATCTCAGCTCGTTGTTTCCTGTCTGATCTTCTTCTCTGCGTCTTCAGTCAGAGGGAGCGAGCTGTGAGGGAGATGCTGACGCTGCACTGCCCCCTGCAGGAGACGGAGGACTCTGTCCGCAGGGAGCGCTTCCTGACCGAGCAGCTGCTGATCCCGGAGCGGTGGATCCACGAGGCCAAGGCCACCCGAGCCCACCGCGACGGCGACAGACACCAGCAGGCCCTGCACCTGTACCGAGCCCGATACTGGAACCAGTGCCACCGCCTGCTGATCCAGCACCTGGCCTCAGGTAGACCCGCCTGTTTGCACACGCGGTCTGAACCACGTCCTGCAGAAGAGTCAAAAACTTCAGACTCCTCTGATCTGAATAATTAGCATCATTACATGGTTACATTAGAGAGAATTAAAGTTCCAGTTGGTTCAAAAACACGATGAGCCAACAAGTGCTGAGGCGCTCGAGTCCACACATCACGCTATGTTTCATCTGTGAGATCAGTTTGTTGAATCTCGCTCTCTCTCTCTCTCTCAGACTGCATCATCAACGATAACCACGACTACCTCCTGGAGTTCCTGGAGGGTCTGGCGCTCCCCGAGCACTGCGCCACCATCCAGGACTGGGACACAGCAGGGGGGGTTTACCTCGACTACATCAGAGTCATAAAGACTCTGCAGGACATCCAGCAGGTACCAAACACCTCTGA
>NW_005188823.1:0-1731 GCF_000239375.1 Pundamilia nyererei
GGGTCCAGAATGAAGGAACGCGGAACCCAGAGGCGGTCCTCGGGACCGTACCCCTCCCAGTCCACCAAGAACTGCCACCCCCGCCCACGCCGGCGCTCAGCCACGATCCGCCGGACCGTATAGGCCGGGTGACCGGCAACAAGCCGGGCGGGAGGAGGGGGCCCGGACAGAGGGCACAACAGGCTGCGGCGGACAGGTTTAACATGGGAAACGTGGAATGTGGGATGTATGCGCCAGGAAACAGGGAGCTTGAGCCGAACTGCTGCTGGGTTAACAACCGCATCATCTTCATATGGGCCGATGAAGCGGGGGGCCAGTTTTCGGGAGGACACATGCAGTGGAATGTTTTTGGCAGCTAGCCAGACCTTCTGCCCCGGCCGATTTTCGGGGGCGGGGTTGCGACGGCGGTTGGCACGGCGTGTGTTCTGTTCCTTCGTCCGCAGGAGAGCTTGGCGGGCCCTGAGCCAGACCCGCTGGCAGCGCCGGAGATGATGCTGAGCGGAGGGGACTGCGAGATCGAGTTCGTTTTCAGGGAAAAGTGGAGGCTGATAACCGAGGGATGCCTCGAACGGGGACAAACCCGTGGCAGACGAGGTAAGTGAGTTGTGTGCGTATTCAACCCAGGGCAGAAAGGTGACCCAGGAGGTGGGGTTTTGGGACGCCACGCATCGTAGCGCAGCCTCTAGCTTCTGGTTAAGCCGCTCGGTCTGGCCGTTAGATTGCGGATGGAAACCCGAGCTTAAACTAACTCTCGCGCCCAGAATGGAACAAAAGGTCCTCCACACTTGCGAGGTAAACTGTGGGCCTCGGTCTGAGACGATGTCAAGGGGAATACCATGGAGCCGGAATACGTTCTCAATTAGGGCTTGGGCTGTGTCAGAGGCAGAGGGTAGTTTCGTTAGCGGGACGAAGTGGGCGGCTTTAGAGAACCGGTCGACGATTGTGAGGATGATGCTCTTTCCCGAGGAACGAGGAAGACCGGTAACGAAATCTAATGAGATATGAGACCAAGGCCGTCGAGGCGTGCTGAGCGGGTGGAGCAGGCCCGCTGGGTGCTTAGTGGACAATTTGTTGCGGGCTCAGACAGTGCAGGCAGCCACATACTCCCTCGCATCTTGTCGTAAAGTCTTCCACCAGAAATGCCGCTTCAGAAGATCAATGGTTCTGCTCACGCCAGGGTGACACGAAAAACGTGCAGTGTGGATCCAATGAATTACCGCTCCGCGGGCGGCAGCGGGGACAAAACGCCGTCCGGGTGGTCTGGTACCAGGGTCAGGGTCTCCCGGGAGGGCCTGGCGGATAACCTCCTCAACATCCCAGGAGAGGGCGCCCACCACACAGGTTGGGGGGAGAATGGTGGTTGGTGACGATGTTTCCGTGTTTGGGGAGTACTGACGGGAGAGTGCATCTGGCTTGGCATTCCGTGAACCTGGGCGATACGAGAGAGTGAAGTTAAAGCGGGTAGAAAACAGGGACCAGCGGGCTTGGCGGGAGTTTAACCTTTTAGCAGTCCTAAGATAAATTAGATTCTTATGGTCCTTCCATATGAGAAAAGGTTGCTCGGCTCCCTCTAGCCAGTGGCGCCACTCCTCCAAGGCAAGTTTTACGGCCAAGAGCTCCTTATCACCTACGTCATAGTTTCTTTCAGTAGGGGTGAGCCGGCGAGAGAAGTAGGCGCACGACTGGAGCTTACCTTGAGGCCCAGACCGTTGAGAGAGAACAGCCCCGACT
>NW_005188823.1:2333-5999 GCF_000239375.1 Pundamilia nyererei
CCCCTCCCTTATTCGGACCAGATGGTACGCGTTTCGCAGGTCCAGTTTTGTGAAAACGGTGGCTTCCTGGAGAGAGCCAAAAACAGAGTTAATCAGCGGAAGAGGGTATTTGTTCTCTACAGTGATGTCATTTAAGCCCCGGTAGTCAATGCATGGCCGCAACGAACCGTCCTTTTTCCCCACGAAGAAGAAACCCGCAGCGACTGGGGAAGAAGAGGGTCGAATGATACAGGCCGCGAGTGATTCTTGGATATAGTTTTCCATTGACTCCCTCTCGGGGCGAGACAGGTTGTACAATCGGCCGGAGGGCAGCGGGGCACCAGGTAGCAGGTTAATGGCGCAGTCATAGGGGCGGTGAGGTGGCAGAGAGCAAGCCTTGTCTTTGTTAAACACTTCCTGTAAGTCATGGTACTCGGGTGGGATGGAGGAAAGGTCAGGTGCTTGTGTCACAGGTGGGGTCGGGTTAGTTGGTGGAGCAGGAACTGCTGATCTCAGGCAATTAGCAAGGCAGAACAAACTCCAACTGGCGATCTTGCTTCCTGCCCAATCAATGTGGGGATTATGTCTTTGCAGCCACGGGTAACCTAACACGAGCGCGGTGTCGGGAGACGGGAAGGTAAAGAATGAAAGTGATTCGTTATGATTCCCGGAAGTGATTACTTTCACAGGCGCAGTCTGATGGGTGATGTAAGCAAACACTTGTTTATTCAGCGCTGACGCAGGGAGGGGAGGTTCCAACAGAGTGAGTGGTACTTCCAGCTCTTTAGCCAGCTTTTCATCTATGAGATTCTGCTCCGCCCCAGAATCCACTAATGCGCTGCATGTGACAGTCTTTTTATTGGTTATTATGGCAACAGACACAACCAATCGGGGTCTAATAGTGTTCAATGTGCTGCCCGCCTGTATCCCCGAACCTACCGGTGAGCTGGTCCGTTTGGGCGAACCGGGCAGCTGGCGATGCGGTGTCCCGGCTTCCCACAGTACAAGCAGTCCCCAGCCCGAAAACGGCGTTCCTTTTCCTCCGGCGAGAGCCGTGAGCGCCCGATCTGCATCGGCTCTGGCGGAGGAGGAGACGGTGAGCGAGCGCATGCCGCTGGAGAGCTAAAAGGGCACAGGGGCGGTGACACGCGAAGTTCTGGGTGCAACACGGGTTTCGGTGGCTTGGACCGCCGTTCGGCCTTCCTCTCCCGTAGAAGCTTATCAATCCTACTGGCGAGTGACACCAAATCCTCGAATGATTTAGCTGCCTCGTGAAACGCGAGCTGATCCTTCATCTGATCGTTCAGGGAGCGTAGGAAAATTCCCCTTAGGGCCGAATCGGGCCAGCCAACAGCGGCTGCCACGGTGCGAAACTCCACTAAATACTCCGTAACGCTACGGCGGAGAGAAGGTTGCTTTGAACTCCTCGAGGAAGTCATCGAAGTCGCAACGCTGTATCGAGTTAGCAGATAAATAGGCTTCAGGCCACGCCAACGCCCTTCCCCTCAGCAGTCCCACAAAGTGGGAAATCTTGGCCGCGTCAGTGTGGAAGGCGAGTGGCGAGCGACTGAAGAAAAGGGTACATTGAAAAAGGAACCCCCCACACTGGTCCAATTCGCCGTGGAAGGGTTCCAGCGGCGGAGACGTCACACAGCGGTACGCCGAGTCGGGCTGTTTAGCGCGCATCTCTCCCTGTTTCTCGCTCAGCTCCTGATACTGATCCTGAAGCGAAGAAAGTAACTGATCGTGCCGGCCGAGCATGGCACCCTGCTTATTAATAGCTGAACGTATCGGGTCTGCTGGATCCATTCTGGCCAGTCCGTACTGTCATGGGCCGTGGTGCGCGGGCACGAAAGGATCCAGGCGCAGACTCCGCGCTAACAGAAAAAACACTTTATTGTAACAACGAAAGGTGACCCGGGGAAACTAGGGAGCAAAACAAGAAACTAAAAACCCGGGGAAACAATGACACGAGGAAGCCGGGATCGGGATGGTGGGAGGCTGCAACAGAAAGGGGAGATGATTACTAGGGAGCCGGGAAGTGGGGAAAACACATCTGGACTGAGTTAGAGTAGGGGGCTTACGATAGAACGGGACCGTGGGAGCTCGGGAGGGAAGTGTGGCAGTCTGTGGGGGCAGGAAGTCCGTGGGAATGGCGAATGGGCCAGGTGAGCACCGCGAGATCCAGTTGAGCCGGAGGACAGGCAGGTAGCAGACGCCGAGTAGAAACCTGGACAGAAGTAGGCAGGTTAAACACAGTTCCAATCCAGAAGAGAATGCACACTTTTCGTGGAAGTCTGGTTACCACTGTGGGGGTGACTAACGGACTGGCGTGGCGCATCCGTCAGCGCCGGGTTAAGTAGATCTCCGTGTAGTCACCGTGATGGAGAGCAGGTGTGCTGGTGATGGCCCAGCCCGGGGGTGTGGCTACCCAAGCATCACGCATTCCACAGACACAGGACCACGGACCATGACAGAAGTGAAGCAGAGCAAAGTTGCAGAGGTTCTTTTTAAAAGTGGAATTAATGATGACATTTATCAAATGTGAGTTGTAGTTTGGATCTTGTCTGTGAAGCTTTTCAGTGATCCAGGTCGTCGTAGTCTAAGGAGTGTGGAAAGGAAAAGCGTCTGGAAGTGCTCTAATAGGGCAAACTGGTGTAAGATCCAATAAAGTCATTACTTTCATCTTGTCATTATATGCTCCACTTTCTTGTAACTAGTTACCAAAATAGATTGTACTGATACAATACAATAGATACTTTATACACAAAATGAGTTGAGATCAGGAGTATCTGTACTTCATTGATTTGATTGATCGCAATCTGTGTGTTACATGAACACACAGATTGTAGTTTTGGGTAAGTTTAAGGGTCCAAATATGTGTTTCACTCAATGATATACAGATGAATTTACACTTTTTATGTAATCTTTCTTTTTTGGATTTTTTTGTTAATAAATGGTAAATGGCCTGTATTTGTTTAGCGCTTTACTCAGTCCCTAAGGACCCCAAAGCACTTTACATTACACTCAGTCACCCACCCATTCACACACACAGTCACACACTGGTGATGGCAGCTACAGTGTAGCCACAGCCACCCTGGGGCGCACCGACAGAGGCGAGGTGATAATTTGTCTCCCTTTATTAAAATCAAACTACCATAAAAAATTAGAGACTCATTCTTTCTTTGTGAGCAGTCCCACTCAAATCCTACTAAAGTGGACTGAAGGCAACAATTCAAAAGAAACGAAGAACAACCAATAAAATACATTAATCCTGAATTAAATTAGTGTAGTATATTTCATCTTTAGGAAATCAACACAAGCAAAGACAAACATCATAGTTTGAGCTTAAAATTGAATATTAAAGCTCTCTTTGGAATCATTGAATAAAACTGCTGCTGTGTCATGTTGTGTTTGTTGTCCTCTCAGTCTGTCAGGTGGAGGTGGAGGAGGGGGCGGAGTCTGTCCAGCTGCCCTTCACAACCACAGAAAACCTGCCTGGAGATGCTGAAGTGGAGTGGTGGCGCTATGAACCTGAACCACCGATGACTGTTCACAAATATCACGCCGGCTCTGACCAGCCTGACGCACGAGACCAGTTTTACAGAGAGCGAAACGAAATGAGAGACGACTCACTGAAAACTGGAGACCTCAGTCTGACCCTGAAACTCCCCACAGACAGAGACA
>NW_005188823.1:6956-7961 GCF_000239375.1 Pundamilia nyererei
GTTGCAGTTATTTATTAAATTCAGGGGGCAATAGCTTTTTCTGACATGTTCATCTAGGTTTGGGTTTTTCCCCTTAATAATAAACACATTTATTTAGAAACTGCATTTTGTATTTACTTCTGTTCTTTGGATAATATTGTAATTCAATTAATGTTTTATCACTCACCTTTGAAAGTTCAGGTCAGGGGTTAACGTGTAATAATGAGAAATAACAGAGAAAAACAAAAGGAAGGTGAGACATAGGAAATCATGATTCATGGCAAATGAAATTTATCAATAATTGAAAGCCATCCTGACAGTTATTACAAATTAATATTAGCAGGTTAGGTCCCAACTGATGACCTATAAAGATCTGTGTCATTACCAAAGTGTCACAAAAGAAACATCTCATGATGGGTAAACCAGTGAGCTGTCTCAAAACCTTCACAACCATGTTGTTGCAAAACTTACTGAAGGTATTGGTTCTAAACTACTGAAGGTTCTAGTGAGCACTGTTGGGTTCTTAATGCAGAAGTGGAAAGAACATCATTTCACCATATATAATAATGATCAGAAGAGTTGTTGAAGAGCCAAGGTGCTACAGAAAAACCTGGAATCAGCAGGTACAATTGTCTCAAGAAGGCATGGCATGTAGGTCACCATCCATGGTGCCATTGCTGAAGAAAAAGCATGATGAAGAGCATTTAAAGTTTGCTGAACATTTAGAGAAGCTAGTGAAATATGGTCTGGTCAGATGGTTGTATGATTGTTCGTTTTTTCTCTGTAGGGTCTACCTCACAATATAAAGGTAACTGTTATTGTGATTGGTTGCTATATGAATAAAATTGACTGGAAATGAAAAGATGACTTGTCCATGGATATGCAGACTGGAGCATCCAGGAAATGATCCCATCAATTTTCCAACAGGGAAATAATCTGCTTTACCTCCTGAGTTGGCAGATTGACACCCCAAGTTGCTCTCTGATGCAAAGAATGAATGTTAGCATATCTTAGCTAGAAAGCACT
>NW_005188823.1:7981-9479 GCF_000239375.1 Pundamilia nyererei
CAGTTATTTATTAAATTCAGGGGGCAATAGCTTTTTCTGACATGTTCATCTAGGTTTGGGTTTTTCCCCTTAATAATAAACACATTTATTTAGAAACTGCATTTTGTATTTACTTCTGTTCTTTGGATAATATTGTAATTCAATTAATGTTTTATCACTCACCTTTGAGTTCAGGTCAGGGGTTAACGTGTAATAATGAGAAATAACAGAGAAAAACAAAAGGAAGGTGCAATGAGACATAGGAAATCATGATTCATGGCAAATGAAATTTATCAATAATTGAAAGCCATCCTGACAGTTATTACAAATTAATATTAGCAGGTTCAGTCCCAACTGATGACCTATAAAGATCTGTGTCATTACCAAAGTGTCACAAAAGAAACATCTCATGATGGCTAAAACCAGTGAGCTGTCTCAAAACCTTCACAACCGTATTGTTGCAAAACATACTGAAGGTATTGGTTCTAAACTACTGAAGGTTCTAGTGAGCACTGTTGGGTTCTTAATGCAGAGGTGGAAAGAACATCATTTCACCATATATAATAATGATCAGAAGAGTCGTTGAAGAGCCAAGGTGCTACAGAAAAACCTGGAATCAGCAGGTGTTTCATATATTCAGCTTCAGCTACGTGCTCTGATGTGTGACTTTCAGAAAAGAAGTTGGTCAAGATGTTCATGTGGCTCGTTGGTCTAGGGGTATGATTCTTGCTTAGGGTGCGAGAGGTCCCGGGTTCAAATCCTGGACGAGCCCACCTCACATCTGTAGAATTACAGGGCTTTCATTTAGGTTTCATCCAGCAAGAAACCTCTTAGAAATCCGTTATCTACAGCCTGAAATCACATGTTCCCATAGTACCTCACACAGATGTAGCTGAGAGATCTGATTTCCATTTCTTACAATTTTAATTCTCCAACAAGTTTTTTGAAGATAATTATTTGTCTTTCATGTTGGCCTAACAAAAGAACACAGAGTATTATTTTAGATTAAATCAGAGGGTGAAATCCAAACTTGTGCACAGAACTACAAAAATACACAGCTATCTATCAAATATTATAAACGTGTAACTCTTTGACACAACATTAACATAATGCATGTGGAAAAATGCACATACATTTCTTTCTTTTGCACAAAGATTGAACATCAGTAATTATTAATACTTTACTATCACAAAGGAATCTATTTCAGTGCTTTCTGCACACATGTAGCTTATCTACCAACTTAAATACAAGTTTACAAATTTGATTAGAGCAAAAGTCTGAAATGCCATGTCAGCTGTTATTTGGAGTGTAACTAAAGCAAAAAAACAATTAGTTGGAAAAATAATGCTGGGAAATTATTTTAGTCCTTGCCAAGCTCAATACAGGACGGCTACACAGATAAAGGTCAGTAAAAATAGTGTTCAAGCTTGTGGTTTATTTTCCGGCTCTACATAAGAAACGCTTCAACCACGAGTGATGGCAGTTCACTGATCATCATTTATAGATGTAAACTGGTTGT
>NW_005188823.1:10585-12098 GCF_000239375.1 Pundamilia nyererei
AGAACTCACAGAAGAACACAGCAAAACAGGCACGAGGGAGACTGAGGACCTAAACACAGGGATGGGATTACAAACACAATGAGACAGAACACAGAGAAAACAGACAAACGCAGGTACGTGAGCGGAGAGACTGAAAGAATAACAAAACACAGAGAAGAGGCTGGCACAGACTGGACACGAAGGAAATAAACATGAACAACAAGAAATAGAGAATAAGAAATATAAATAATGACGACTCTGACAAATAAGGGAACCTGAGCTCAAGAGACACCAATATAGGACTAGAACAAAGGTCATTGAAACAAGAGAACAAATAAACACATAGTCCATAACAAACACAAAAACTAGGTCAAAGACTGAGGACCATCACAGGACACTCTGTGTCAAACATGAGTGTTCATAAGTTCAGAGTATTGATCAGTTTGAAATGATGGAAGCAGCTCCTGAAAGTGACGACTCTTCACCTCGCAGTAGACCTTTGTCAGAGTTCAAGCTGCACAGACTCAAACCAGCAGCAGGTCGATTTCTTTAGTTCCCCGTCAATCCTGGTTCCTCAGGAGGAACTTGCTCCCACAATGACATCACTGTGTGAATGAATGGGAGTGAATGAAGAAAGGAGGAAGCTGATGACTGCCTGTAAATGTTCCCACGGTGACTGACAGAGTGAGACTGTCCACAGGAAGTCTGCAGGTCTGTCCTCAGCTTCCTGTTCACACTTCTTCTGTGGTGTCTGTGGTTCCTTTAGCTTCTGTAAAAATGGGACAGTTGAGGGTGCAGTCATGGGGCAGGTCACTAGAAGGGTGAGGCATTTATTGTCCTACCAACTTTAAAACCTAATTAAAATGTATATGTATGTAACAAATATATGAAACTTTAAACCTAATTTTTAAACTGAAGCTTAAAGAGAAAAAAAGTTAATGATGGATTGCATTTATATAACACTTTTCAAGGCACCCAAAGTACAGTTCCACAGTCACTCTCACACACTGGTGGAGGCAGCTATAGTTGCAGCCACAGGTGCTCTGGGGCAGACTGACAGAAGCGAGGCTGCCATATCACACCATCGGCTCCTCTAGCCAACAGGCGGTAGGGTAAAGTCTCTTGCCCAAGGACACAACAACCAGGACAGAGACAGTAGGAGGGATCGAACCAGCGACCTTCCAGTTACAGAGGAGCTTCCCAATCCCCTGAACCACGGTTGCCCAGACAGCTCAGCATGTAATAACACTGGGACATGAGTCATATAGGTGCAGCCTCCCTACCTGTGTTCTCAGGGGTCTGAGTGATGATGTCAGCATTGGTCATGTGTGTTTTTGGGATGACATCATCAAGACAAGAACATGCCAATGAGTGACTGAATATCCGGGTTTTATTTACAACTCACTGAACTTGGATTTCCCATCAAACCTGTTTGCCTGCTGAACTGAATTCAAATATATATTGTTTTCATTTAATAATAATCCTGCAGAAAAATCTTAATTCTTATGAAGACGTTGTGAGGGGCTTCATGAAT
>NW_005188824.1:0-11562 GCF_000239375.1 Pundamilia nyererei
GTAACTATGTTGCATAAGTGCAATGTAAAATGTTACATTTAAGTTACCTGTTCAAATGAAATGTACTTGATTGGTATATATTCAGTTTATACCAAGCGATTTTTGTGCGTGCTCTCACTGGCCACTTCTTTAAGATACACCTCCTCAACTGCTTGTTTATGCAAATATCTAATCAGCCAGTCACAATGCAGCAACTCAGTGCATTTATGCATGTAGACCTGTCAAGTCAAGATGCTTAAGTTCAAACCAAATGGAGAAGAAAGGTTATTTAAGAGATTTTGATCGTAGTATGGTTGTCAGGACCAAGTGAGCTGGTATTTCAGAAACTGGGATTTTCTAAACACCTCTAGGGTTCATAGAGAATGGTCTGAAAAAGAGAAAACATCAAGTGAGCGGCAGTTTTCTGGGTGAAAACGCTTTGTTGATGTCAAAGGTCAGTGGAGAAAGGCGCGACTGGTTCTAGCTGATAGGAAGATACAATATCCCAGAAAAAAAGTTCATTAAAACCAAAGCATGCAGAAGAAGAAGAAGCAGAAGCATCTCTGAATGCACAACATCTTTGAATCTTGAAGCAGATAGGCTACAGCAGCAGAAGACCACACTAGGTGCCAGTCCTGTCAGCTAAGAACAGGAAACTGCAGTTAAAAAAAAAAAAATCACACAGAGGATTTAAGGCACTTCTTAATGGGCCAACCCATCACTAGTGAGGTGTAGCTAACAAAGTGTCGGGTGAGCGCGTATTTCTAATAATTTTTTTTTAAAGCAATGCACGTTTAGAAGTTTTGCACTGCAGTCTGCCATTGATGTGAGACTGTGAACCAGCATCCACGATATCTACTGTTACATGATACTTCTGCTTTTCTGATTCTAGAAAGACCTTTAAGTTGCTCTTTATCGTCTTCTGAGCAGACACAAACACACAGATTCAGAGAAACAGAGCTTAGATAGGATAGTGGTTGATGCTTGCAATGATGTTAAGTCCATCATATTTCCACTCAGTAGCGGTTTCCACTGAAGCCCTGCCTCCATAGGATTTATTCTGGAGGCCTGTGCTGTATGTGGCTTAAATTCCACATAATCTGCTGGCCTTCATCTTTGCCGTAAATGTCACTCATGTTGCAGTGCACACAGGCCTGAGGACCCGTCAGACAAGTTCACCGCGGTTTATAGGCACACAAACACACACACCTTAACATATATCCCTATATGCACCACGATTTTCTAATTCATTTTTTTAAATGTCAATCTCTACGTTCACGGATCATATCATATGCTTTACGTTAATCGCTTCGTATCTAAGCCAACGAGATGAAGGGAAAATCGCGGTGCTGGACGCGCGCTGTCAAACACGGATGCACGCCCCTTTGCTTTACACTTGCGTGGGACAAAAATTGTAGCCAATAACTTTTAGGAAAGATGGTCCCCGCAGTACGCATCTACATTTGAGGACCGACACATCGTGTCGGCTCAGCTGGCCCTCCACCGACAGGAGAAAATCGGCCACAGCTGGCAGGAAGCGTCGTTTGTTATTGTTTACCTGTTCTGCGTGCAGCCGCGGCGCTACAAATGCCTATTTGACAGCTCGCTGAAAACAAACGGAGCGCAGACAGGAGGGAGGGAAGGAAAAGGCAAGAACCGGTGTCGTTACCCTCGCTGCTCGGGTTATGCTCAGGTCTTTCATCACTTCTTCAAACGCCGCCGTCTCCTCCGCCTGCTTCTGGTTATGTAAAGCGATTTTCTCGCTGAATTTCCGCGGATTGTTCGAAGTCGCCATGTTTCGCTCTTCTGCTCCGTTTTCCTTCAATGGTCAGCGTCAAGTAACACGGAGGGAGGACGCACAGCTTCCGGTTAGAGAGGCGGACACAACGCAGAGCGTAAAAACAGAATACCCCCCCAAAAAAGGCAACGTTTACCTGCTTTTCCTTCATCCTGAATGAAAAGTCTTTAAACTTATTTTTTTAAAGGTTTTTACAGTGTCGTGCAGGCCAAGTGGGCGTCACATATTTGAATTTACTGACCACAGGTGATACCTATAATCTACAGCTAAAACAGTCTGTGGACTGACTCTAACTAAAACAACAGGAGCAAGTGTGTGACTTATTACAGGAAGGCCACATGTGCAGGATCCCATGAAGCCTCTCCAGTGTGCTAATAAAGCGCTGCGTGATCCTGCTGACACTTATTAAACATGTTAGTGTGTGGGGAATGACGTCCGCACCGGGATCTGGGACTACCTAAATCAAATGCAGCCATTTTTAGTGTTAAAAGCTTCAAAGACCCTAAAACCGTCGTTACTAACCTGCCGAGGCAAGAAAGAGACGGCATGTGAGCCTAAAATCAACTTCCGGCCACCGTGTTTTTATCTCATTATCTGTTAAACCGTGCAGGCAGATAACCGAACAAACATTTACTTTTACTTGATTAAAACCAAACGGTTTACACATCTTTTATTATGAAATCTGCTGGTTTCCGGTGTACTCAGGGAAGAGAACGGCAAACTTGACGCTTCTCCCTAGGTAGGCTTTGCGTGGTCACGTCGCTGCGCGGGGGTGTTGTGGAGGCGCACCGCACATCTGGACTGCGGAACCCCCGCAAAAATACACTATTTAAGAAGACATCATTGTGTGCGTGCCCCTTAATATTTCTGAGGACAGTGTAATCTACAGAATTAATAATAATAACAACAACAACAACAATAATAATAATAATAATAATAATAATAATAATAATAATAATAATAATATTATGTCATTACATTACATTCTCTCTCCACATTACATTTGTGGAGAGACAATTTTGAGTTTGGTTTGGCCTCAGTGTTCATGACTTGAGCCTTGAGTGAGAATGTAGAAGTCTCTGAATCCCCCTGGGAGTGTCTCTCTCCTCCTAGGAGGAGGAGCAGATACAAAAGCTGTATGGACTACACACTCGCTGAAGACAAACGAGCTTATTGTGAAAAAAAAAAGTGGTATTTGTGCCATCGATGACAAACGAATCCGTCTGGAGGGGAAAGAGAAAAAGAAAAGGTCTTTGCGTGTCCGTACCTGTTTTTTGGCTGCATTGGGATTTTTAATTTCACCTGCACTGCTTCATCCCCCCTAACCCCCCCCCCCCCCCCCCCCCCCACCCCCCTCCAAAAACCCCCCCTCTGATTTTAATTTATGACTCCGTGTGGAGCGCAATGAAAATAGCTTACTTGCAGATTGAAGTTCGCACGAAACACAAAACATCTGGAGCATTTGTTTTGTTTTAAGGATAAACGCACCTAATTATTGTTTCTTGTTCTCAGACACTAAAGACACGGTGGAGCTGTTTCACCTGCCATTAAGTTGAGTGTAATTTGGTTGTAATGTAACCATGGTAACATAGGAAAAGAAGTGACTCCAGGGCAGGTGGAGGATAGGAGTCTGAACACAGGATTATTATTATTTATTTATTTTTATTGTTCAATAAGCCTCCAAGGGGCAAGAGGCTTTAAGTTGAGCCTGTATGTAATTCCCTTTTAAAACGGGGGGAAATGCATGTGGAGGATTTCTGTATCCAGCTGTCCTTTGTCAGATATTGTTAATGTTTATCTAATGCAAACATGCTGCGGTGACAATAACAGCCCAGCATGCAGCGACATCTCAGCTTTAGTGCACAGCTGAAAGAACGTTTCACTTCACTTTATCGGCCGAGCTCAAAGTCTGAAAGTCATTTAAACATCTACACCAAATTTCACACTCTGGCTCCGTGTTGTTCACAAAACGCTGATGAGATGGTAACAGATATAAATGATAGAGAGTTTGGTGAACCCCATAGTCTTTGATAAGTAACATTATTCTGTCTTTTGTGCTTTGCTCCATTAATGTAGTTAGACTTGTCCTGAAGCATGCATGCTGCTCCAGCAGAGTGTACTAAGATGGCAAATATTAATTATCAATAAAATAAGAAAGGTTTTCTTTTTTTTCAGGTATGCCAAGCCTTTTAAATGGTACCAAATCTTCCTCCGAAACACCTCCAAAAACCTTTTTAATCTTTTAACACCATATAAAACATATGAAGGCATGTGCCAGGTAACACAAGGTGATCCGCATGAACAGTCTGGTTGGGTCACTAGTTCATGACTGGGCCTTGGTGGAAAAATGGATTAAACCTTTGACTATAATAATATTCTATATCTGAACTCAGTCCATCTAGTAGATGCACAGTTACAATGCCAATGCCACAATACCTGTTTCTGTCAAGATGATCCCACACGCTTTTAATAAACTTGAGGTCTGGGCTCTGAAGAGGCCGGCCCATGACTGATAGTGTTGCACTGTGTGTTTTTCTATTCAGATATGCTTTTACTGCAATGACTGGGTTTGGGATCATTGTTGTGCTGAAAAATGAAGTCATTGCCATTCAGAATTTTCCCAGACGGTATTGTATGGTACATCAAAATTTGATGGCAATTTTTTTTCCCTCCAACCATTTTGGCAAAATCCACAACAACATTGACTGAAATTCAGCCCCAAACCATGACAGGGGCTCCACCATGTTTTACAGATGGCTGTAGTCACTGTTGTGCTTCTATCCTGTTGATGATTTAAACCAAACCTGTTACATTTGAATTAATTGACCAGACCTGTTGACTCTGATTGTCAGCTCAGGTGTTGTAAAATTTGGCAGACCTCAGCCTTTTCTCTCTGTTTCCCTTCCTTAAGAATGGCTTCTTGACAGTTGCCCTTTTTGAGGAGACTTCAATGAACAGTAGGTGGATCAACTGGACTGGACTGCCAAGGACCAGCTGTATCTATCAGGTCCTGTGTCAGGTCATTGTTGGGGTTTTTTTTTACTACTTCTTAAGGTCATGACTTTCAGATACTGCTTTTCTGCTGTAGATATTTTTGTTTTGTCTTTTTAAATTCCTGCTACTTCTTCTTTCATCCTCCTCTCGCCCAGTTTCCTCAAATTTTTTAAGGAAGCACTACACACCGTGTTGAGATATGCTGTTTTTGGCTAATAGTGTTTTGGGAATCACTTTGTTGGAGCAAAATATTATTTTATGTTTATCAAACTGTGTTATATTCAATATTTTTCATAGATTCAACAAAAGAAATTAGAAAAAATGTTTTTGTAACAGGCTGCTTTTAACAAATTGTCCAAATATTCAATTTAAAAGCGGTTCCTTGTTTTGTTGGCTGTTATGTGTAGACGCAACACTGGTTCATCCCTTCAGTTAGATGGCTTTTTGTGCTTGAATGATTCATAGGTCACTGCTAAATGGCCTAATAAGGATCTCCAAAAATAGTACTGACCTGAAAATGCAACCAATTACCAGAGAAAAACTTTAAAAAGACTTCCTGAAAACCCCAAGAACTATTGCTCAAGACCACTTTAAGTACTGATTCAAATTCTTCACTCAACTAAAAATGAAAAATGACAGGCTGTGAAGTAAGAAAGTAGCTCTTTTTCTACCACATTTTTCATTTATTTATTCTGCAAAGCTAACTGAACCTTGTGCTGTAATAATGTAATAATAAAATACTATCAGAAGATGGGAATAAAAACTTAGCCTGAATCAATTAATTAGAAAAACAAAATCTGGGGAAAAGAAGGAAAATTTAAAACTAGCTCTATTTTCTTTGCTTCTAAACAGGAACATTGGTACAGTCAGGGGTTAAAGTGAGACTCAGCAGGTAAAGAAAGCCGAAAAATCAGTTTAATGACTCAGCGTGAAAAGAAGCACAGCTCAGATTTCCTTAATCTACATGCTGTGTCCAGCTGACCTGCTGCTCTTTGTAGAGTTTCCCTGGCTGACTTCCATCCTCTACCACTGATTGGATACTGTCAGTGGTAACTTTTTCCTAGACACCCAGTGTGCACAAGTCACACACACGTTAAACCCATCACAGTGCAGCAAATCAACCTGTTTAACCTGCACTAACCTGCAGAGGATGTTCATGCTACCTTTAAATAACACAGTTAGCCACAGTTTGTTTTGCACGTTTCACAATATGAAAAACCATAATGTCACATATACAGACCCAGTATCTGATTTAAAAACATGAGGAGCTACATTTAAGCTTTAACTTTCCAGTTTATCAAACACCACTGAGCCGTCTTTACTTTTAAATATAACCTCTCTTCTTCCTCTTCTGTCTTTCTTATCTTTCTCCATCTTCGAGTGAAGTTAGCTCTCTTTCTTTTCTCTCCCTGTCAAAAACAGCAGCTGGACCTTTTCATCTGTTTGTGTGCAGATAACCTGCACACAAACAGTCTGCATGCTTGCTGATAGAAATGCTGTATTTGAAATGACCTGTCACTTAAAAAATGTTACTGCCTTTATGCTCGCTTGTCTTCTGTGGGAGTAGCCAGATGCTGAAGTACAGCAACCTATGGATACTGCAGTCGTCCCGGTGCTGTACCAAAAAAAAAGAAAAACAGAAAAAGAAAATACAACCCACTTGAACCCCTGACTTTGCCACACGATTGTGCCTCTTTGGTCTCTTTCTATCCTCTGGTGACTAATAAATGAAAAGGATTTTCATGTGTTACTTTTTAGGCTTGATGTTTGAGGGCCAGTGACCCCTCAAATGCCTTAAAACCAAAAATAACGAGTGTGTTTTGAAAATGTAAGGAGTAGAAAGTCCAGATATTAGTTTAAAATTGTAGGGAGTAAAAGTAAAAAATAAAATAAAAACTACTCAAGTACAGATACCTGAAAAGTCAACTTAAGTACACTAACAAAGTATTTGTACTTTGTTACTTCACTCCTCTGCAGGTCACAAATGTTAATATGTTTCTTCCTCTGGGTAACACAAAAGTAATCGGATAGTTTTTGAGACTGACTCAGATAAACATTGCCATTTTTAAATCCTTGTCACAAGCACAGCTTTGCGTTCCAAGTGTTTATGTTGATTCAAGAACACAAATTTAAACTTGTAAGTGGTGTGAGAAAATGTTTCAACAGAACTTTTTAAGGCAGCGTGACTTTTGTTGGTCGACAGAGACAAATAAAGGATCTTCCAGTTGATTTGGTTCAGATAGTGGCAAAGTAGCAGCAGAAGCTTAACGAAGCGTCATTAATTCACAAGTTATTAAGGTGTATGGTCAAATATCCACAGACAGAATTAAAGTGCAGAGGTTATGAAGCATGAGCGGGTTCTGTATGTGGAGACTAAGACTGACAGCAGGGGGAGGCAAAGGTCCTGTTGAACCAAGTGGCAGTTTGATCCTGTTTATGTCTGTTAGAGTGTGCTGGTAGCACAGTTTCACTTTAACGGCATCATGAGAATCCCTTATCAACACAGCTTGAAGGGTTTACATCTGAGAGAAAAGGGAGCAAAAAAGTTAAAGTTGTTTTTCTCTGATAAGTTGAATCACACAAAAAAAGACTTTTCTGTTGGGTGAATCTGAGACTTTTTGGAAAGAGAAAGAAAGAAGTATCAATTTAACCTAAACTCTCTGCTGTTCAAAAAACAATATTGGTCATAACCAACCAAGTGAAGTTAAAGTTGGATGTACTTCAGTAAAAGCAGGAAGAGTGTTCGCCTGTTGAGTCACAAAGTTTACTATCACACTTTTTTTAAGCTTTTGTCAGCAGCTATCTATTTTCAGCCTGAGCTTTTACAGGAAATATTCTAGTTTCGTCTCTTTTGCTCAGTTCCATGATTTCAATAAAGGGAACTTCAACAAAGCTAGCGAACGGTGCTTATGATGAGCTACATGATTACGCTCACGCCGCAGACCTTGACCCACAACACTGAAGCAGCACTTCAAGGTAACATGAGTGTTTTTATTGACTTAACCTCTGCTGCTTGACTTGGCTTACATAATCATATTGATTTAACATGTCAACTTTGACTGTTTTGTTCATTTTAATCCATTTTTATTGTGTTTTTTAAACTTGTATTCTTAATCATATATTTATAATGTTACATTTTAACAGTGGAAGGTCTCTAGTTTAGAATCAACCCTTAACTTTCCATCTCAGCTATACTGCTAAACACTGTCTTGTGCTGTAGTTTGACAGATTATCACATTATTGTTTCAGCCATGCTTTTTGAACCATTTTGTTTCTTTATCCATAATTGCAGACCATGTATACCAATGGCACCGGAGGAAATAACACAGTCAGTGACAGTTCCTCCAACTCTTCTACAAATCTAGGAGTCGGGCTTGGGGTCTTCTTTTTGCTGCTTGCGATCATAGTTGGTGTAATCATTTATAAATTCTACGGTATAATCGCCAATGTGATGCCGTTTAGACAAAGAACAGCGCAAGAAAAGGAGGATCACTCAGAGACCCCACAAGCAGATTCCCATGAATATACTGGTATGATTCGAGAGCAGTCAATAGGACAATCTTCTATCTATGAAAACCTGAAACCTCAAACTTGTGGCTACAGCATGGCAGCTTCAAACCAAAGCAGGTGAGCTGCATTAACTGTTTTTTCTACGTGTAGATTTTCATAAAATGTATTTCTTGGAACACTTGTGAAACTGCAGAAGCTCAAAAGCAACGGACGGAAGTGGATTAAGAAACGATGTGTGTGTGTGTGTGTGTGTGTGTGTGTGTGTGTGTGTGTGTGTCAGTTTCCCCATTTTGCACAATCCTGTTGTGATATAGACAAAAACAGAAACCCAAAAACTTTTACAGTTTACCTAACGAGACTGTTTTCCATCACATTTACTGTTTTTTCAAAGGTTCCCAGTCGAACCTGATGACGACGTGTACCTGCAGTGCGACGTCATAGATGAGGCCATATACATTAATGACCAATCACATGACTGTCAAGAAGAAGACGTGTACGTTTTGCCAGATTAATCACGGGACACATTTGTAGAAAGGCCTGCGCATTTTGCTCCAGTTGTTGTATGCAGCAAGCTGTCTCTTTTGATTTCTGTCTCTGTTTTTGTATAACGATGTACAGCTAAAAGTCAGCATACTGCTACTGCTGCTTTTTGATACAGTCTGACTGTAAACAGAAATGACTGGATGGTAGCAACATGTCAGTGTTATCTGTTATCTCCCATTTTGGAGGAGAGTAACAAACCTTTTTTTAATTTTTTATTTAATCCACTCCCTCCTGGTACGATTATCTATGTTACACATGTTTGATTGCTACTATTATTGGCACATCTCATATCACAACAACGCTGGAAAACACTGTACAAATTTTGACAGCAGTCCAAGGTAATCAAGTTTGTGATTAGATTAGATTGTTTTATGGTGTTCTCTTGTAGTTACAGATGAGGCTTTACTTTGACCTTTGGAGAGAAGTGTGGGCAGTCTATCTGAGGTTTTGTGAGTCGTGTGTGTTCAGTATTGTCCTTTTTCTCTCACTGGAAATTCTTCACTTGGTCCTAAATCAAATCTAGAAACATTTAACTTGCGTAGATATTGACATCATGTTATGTTTTTAGTATTTTGCTAAACAATGCGTCCAAAATAAATCCAAGGTTTTAAAAATCAAACTACAGATATGGATATGGACACACATATCTTTGGAATTCCCCTTTTTGTGCAAAAACGTTTAACTACACACTGAATCTTTGAGATACCTTCATATGAGAAAAAATGAAGTGCAGTTTCAACAGTACATCTCAGTTTTTCTGCTGGAGTAAAGAAAAAAATATACTAACATGAAGAAATAAATGTGTAAAATTACCTAAAAGGTTCTGGCAGATTATTGCAAAGACTGTCCTGCAATAATAAAGCAAAGTCATTTATTTTTTTTAGTTTTGTTGTTTTTGTTTGTTTGTTTTTTATTGTGGACCCACTATAAAAAATGCTCTCAATTTCTATCAATTAATTGTTTTTCT
The DNA here is from genome assembly GCF_000239375.1 of Pundamilia nyererei. Taxonomy (NCBI): domain Eukaryota; kingdom Metazoa; phylum Chordata; class Actinopteri; order Cichliformes; family Cichlidae; genus Pundamilia; species Pundamilia nyererei. The sequence continues at coordinate 9,792 of NW_005188824.1, forward strand.
ATAACTTAATTACTTTTAGTGCAGTCTAAATGGCCATGGGGGAGGTCTCTATCAGTAGTTAAAGCTGTAAAACTAACAAAAAATACAGTGAGAAGTCCAAAATCAATGCTCTCCTTCACATTTTCCACTGGGGCTGGATTGGAGTCTTGGGCGTGCCAATTCTGGCCCCCAGGACTTCAGTTTGACACCCCTGGCCAAACACAGGTTGCAGTGGTTTCTCTGAATTTTTTTCCTGTTTGAATAAGGAAAACTATTTTGCTGACCAAGTCATCATAAAATTCAGCAGCAATTTAAACTAAAGGTCATCTAGTTATGGAATAGCAACCAGCGGCGAGACCAATCATTTTTCATATCACAGACATGATATCATAGTATATTTACCCTAGACAAAGAAATATGTGTGCTTTCAAACATGTTACCACAGACGGACAGACAGACAGACACGGCACCCAAACTTTTCTCTGTGGTTGTTGTTGCTAAAGCAAATGACTCAACAGTTTGTTGCAGTTACACACAGACGCAACTCTGCATGGTGAAAACATTACATGCTTTAGACCCGATAAAGTTAAATAATGTTTCAAAATACTAAAACTTTTATTTAAATTAGAAATTAAAAAAGGGACAAGATAAGTGAGAAGCTCGATGGCTCCCACGTGAGTGTATAGGCAGCCAACCAGATGTGTGGGATTTATTACTCCAGTTCATGCTATAAGATGCAAGATGCAAAGAGCAGAATTTAAATAAAATTCTTATCACTTTCCTTTAAAATGATAAGCCAATGAGGCTTTATAAACACTATATTAGGAATCAAAAAACTCATGATTAGTAGTAACTGCTACACAAAAATGTTCATATAAAGCAGAAAACATGTGGTTTATGCAAAGGCAGGAAAAGATGCAATGGTCAGCACTATTTTATCTAGTCTGTGGTTTGTCGGCTTTTTCAGGCGCGAGGTCCAGAGAGGATGTGAAAATCTGTCGTTCTTTTTACAGCTCGAGTCCAGATCTGCGCGGATTTCAGAGAGCAATCGAAATATGAAAGCCACAGAATAACAAGTGAGGTTTGTGACTGTGTTTAGAGCGGTTAGGTGAAAATAGACTGGGAGGATTATTTTTAGCTTTGGTTCCAGTTATTCTGACATTAATTTCGCTGATTGTTTTCCAGGTAGGCTATTTGAGGATCCGAAGGAAGGGAATGCCCAAACGAAAGCCTGTGTGTCTCAGGCCACGCACACTCACACAGAGCACGGTTTAGTAAATGCTCTGCTTGCTTGTATCGTTTGGGTGGAATGCAGCTCAAAACCTTTCAGCACATGAGAATGAATGCCTTTCCATCCATTCACACACGACTGTGCAGCAACCCTGAAGATGTCATCTTTGAAACAAAGCGTTAACAGGACAAAAGCTAAGAAAAGAATGAGCAGTGACTCAATTGAGAGGCCCAACAGATGTTCCAGTAGGTCTGCTTAATCATCTATTAACTCAATGAGCTCAGTATGTCCCACTTTTAAAAAAAAGCTTGGTCTATTGATCGCAAAGCAGCATGGGCTCCTGTTTAACTGACCTTTATCCCTTTCAAGATAAAAAAAAAAAAAACCTATAAAGCACTTATTACAGCCAGTTGTGTCAAGCCAGATATCAATTTGCTCACTTTTTACCACAGGCTCTGTTAATATTTCCTTTTCACCCTAAACCTTGAGCTGTAATTATGAATTCAGGATTTTTTTAAGCTTCTTTTAAGTTATTTTTCAAGTTACTTGAGATATATATAT
>NW_005188825.1:0-11562 GCF_000239375.1 Pundamilia nyererei
TGGCCTGGGAACGCCTTGGTATTCCCCCGGATAAGCTGGAGGAGGTGGCTGGGGAGAGGGAGGTCTGGGCCTCTTTGCTTAGGCTGCTGCCCCCGCGACCCGGCCTCGGATAAAGCGGATGAAGATGGATGGATGGAATCACTTTTTTGCTATAGTTCTTTTTTGTTAAAATGTGAGTACAAAAATAAATGAAGGAATGAATAAATATTATTTTCCTGCTCAGTGTTTTGTATTTATTCCTGTAGTGTGTAATCATTGCTAAGTTGTGTTTGCTCATTGGCTGATTTTGTGTGGGTTTTTGACAGTAGCGCTTGATTTTGAGTAAAGTTAAAATAGTTTTGGGTCAAATGTTTGGTTTTGCAAGACAAGTTGAAGGAGTGTAGCTTGAATTTTACAATTTGTGTTCATTGTTTTGAGACAAAGAGATGAGTTTTCAGGAAATGTGTTTTAGGTATTCAGAAAAAATGTAATTAGAATTCAAAAATGAATTTACAAATGCATAATTTATTCTACAATACATTATTTAAGCACAGAATTCTTTATGTGTGCCCGTGGCTCTTGTGGTCCCCCATAGAGGCAGGGCTTTGTGTCGTGGTCTGACCAGGGTTTTAATAGTTTTGCAATTTTCATTAGTTTTTATTTTTATTTAGTTTTGACTTCAGATTTTCAATTTTATATCAGTTTTAATTAGTTTTTACCAATTGTTTGCTAGTTTAGTTTAGTTTTTATTTTTTTGAAAATCCTTAGTTTCAGTTTAGTTTTGATTAGTTTCAGTTATAGTTTTAGTTGTGTTTGCAATAATTTGCAATAATTAAGTGTAACAAAATCCCAGTTTCATCATATCAGTCATACTCTTCTGCTTATCCTTGGGTATGTTGCTATTCCAGCTACCATACCCTGCACCCTGGACAGGTCGCCTGTACCCTGCTGAAATGTATAATTTTAGATATGATTCTCCTGGAACAGTCCTCACTGAGTTACTGACCCATTGCTGTGTCAATAAAAGCGCAAAATCCAAGAGTGCTTTTGCTGTCTTAATTTAAGATGAATTCCCTTATTTTTAGTAGCTTTTTGAAGAGATGGTGTCTTATTCTCAGGAATTTTTGCTGATTATTGTTCTCAGAGTCGAAACATAATTCTTATAGTTAGCTCAATCAAGAAAGAAACAATTCAGTTTTAAGAAAATTTGTCCTATAGTAAGGTGTTTTTTTTATGTGAAAAATCTAAATTAAGGTGTAGAATCTTAAAGTAAGCAAATAATTCTTGAAAACAGCTTGTTCAAGAAAGCATAATACTCATTTTAGGTACAGATTTTCTAAATATCAAAGTATCTTTTACTTATAATAAGTCACATTTTCTTCAAATAAGCATACATTTTAGACAATTTTGTCTAGTTAAAAGGCATATGGCAGATTAATTTGCTAGTTTTAAGAATTCTAGTCAAGCAACTTTTGCTTACCCCATTGGCAGATTTTTTTGCTCAAAACAAGAAAATTTTGTCAGATTTAAGAATATTTGGCTTGTTTCAAGTATAGCTGTTTTTGCAGTGCACATCTACGAAAACTAAACACATTTTTGCTATAAATTCAGTTAATTTCAGTTAGTTTTGTGAACACTCATTACAGTTTTAGTTACTTTTCCTTTTTTTGTTTTTATTTTTATTTCCGTTAACGAAAATGTTTTTTCACTTCTAGTTTTCGTTATTTCGTTAGTTTTCGTTAACGATAATAACCTTGGGTCTGACAGACACAGGTCTGCCAGTTAGCTCTGTGCAGCAGATAAGCTCACAGAAAGAAACACGTCTCTACCAGACTGAAACTGTCAGAAGAACAATGGACTAGTCTCCCATTGACTGTATGAACAAAGATGTATTTCTTTTAACTGTTAACTATCTCACAAGTCGCTATGATTTTGACGACAAAGATTTGCTGCTTCATTTTGCTGTGCCCTCCCTACTGAGAAACCGGACACTGGCTCATTTGCATACTAACAGTGATTGGCTGTTTAGCTGGGGGGAGGGTGAGTGCTGTGTGAGCCTGCACACAAACAGAGTACAGAGGAAAAGACTAAGAGCAAGCGAGAGGTGAAACCTACCATGTCATTTGTGCCTTTTCCAGTGTATTTTTCAGCTACTGTAGTAAATCATGCCCATATTCAGTTTTGGGGTAATCTATTATTTTCTTTCTCAACTTCTAAAAGTTTGATATAAGGGGGAAGGATGTTTGTTTAAGGGGGCATTGTCCCCTCTTGCCCCAGCATATCACCGGTGGTGATAGAGCCAGGTTCAGATGTCTGGTATTAGGCTATGGCACTTGGCCACAGGTGGCAGTATTGGACTGAACTCCGTTTGAGACTGCTCAAGCTTCTATGTGGTAGTGAGTAGTTCTGCTGCAAACTGAAGATCGTAAGCAAGTTTCTGAGATTAAATTAAGAATATTCTTAACTTAACAAATAATTGCTAACTCATGTCAAAACCTAAAAACACATGACAAACCAACTGACACACCTGAGTCCCTCACTTTCTTAAATCCACTCACTCTCACAAGCTTTACTCAATCACACGGGCTGTGTTTATTACTAATCACTGTGTTACTGCTGTAAATTCACAGTAACTGCCATCTCCTTACAAATGTTTGCAAAATTAACCACACTTACAGACTGTATATATGAAATATGTACCCTGAGGTACCCCTGAGTAAGGTACCGTCCCTACACACTGCTCCCCGGGCGCCTGCTTAGTGGCTGCCCACTGCTTCACTATGTGAATGGGTCAAATGCAGAGAAAAACAAGTAATTTCCCCATGGGGATCAATAAAGTATACATTATTATTATTATTATTATAACTTTGTGTATATAATTTGGCATTTCTTACTGATGTAAGCCAAAAATAAATACATGATATAATTTAATTCAGTTCAAAGGTTTATTTGCAAGATGCACACACAGACAAACTTGAAAGTTACAAATGTTTTATGCATGACAAAAGTTCAAACATGGTGCAGATGTGTGTCACAAGTTAATCTGGCTGTAGACTGTGGCACTTGGCCACAGGTGGCGCTAGTTGACTCGACTCCATTTGAGTGCGCACAAAGTAAACTTCACGCTTTAGTTGTGAGGAGAAAACGCTGAAATCTGAGTAATAAAATGCAGAAATAATAAAATGTAAAAAAAAAAAGTGAAATAAAAGTGGTAAAAGACACTGAAAACATAAACTTCTCATCGGGTCCGCCATGGTTTTATTATATATATCATTATAGTATTACAGTATACATTTACATATATATTAGAGAATCACGTTAAAAATAATCGTAAAACACAATCACAGCATGGACAGTCATTATTCATCTAATCTTATTCTTATTCATCAAAACAGCTTCCTCCCAATCAACTTATTACAGTTAAAAAGTTAACCATAAATCAAAAGTCTAACCTACATGAACCCATCACATTAGTCTCTTTAAAGTAATTCGATTTGTTTTTCCTGTTTAACCGTTAACCCTTATTCTTATTACTGTTTTCTTTCCTTTGTGCTTCCCCAAGTTTGCAGTCACCTCATTGATCAGAAACATTTTCAGTTTTCATCTTCTTTTCCTTATTGGTCCTCTACATCAAAGTATACAGTATAATGATCTGAAATATTTGGTGGTGTTCTTACTGGTCTAACATTTAAGATTCCAACATTTTTGCTGATGACCAGATCCAGTATGTGACCGCTGTCCATTGTAGGGTTGTTTACATGTTGAGTAAGATGATTTTTGTTCAGTAAATCTAAAAAGTCTTCTTTGTTTTTGCAGTCAGTTTCAACCCAGATATTGAAATCTCCGGAAACAATTAATTTATCATTACATCTTCTAGACTCATCCAACAGGCTCTGAAACTCTTTCAGGAATTTCTGAAATTTTGTCATTGTTTGATCCGTCTTCTTCACCTTGTTTTCTGATGGGCGATACACAGTGATGAACAGAACACAGTGTTCCCATGTTTTGTGTTTCAGGTTTGCAGCCACATGTTCAAAAGTGGTTGGGTTTATGTTTTTAAGAGCAGGTGGCCACATACAATCCATTCCATCCTTTAAAACCACAATAGCAACCCCTCGTCCCCTTGGTTGAGTACTTGTTTTATTGTAGACTTTGAAGTTTTGTGACATAGTTGTGAGTTGGCATTTATTTTTGTTTGTTAGCCATGTCTCTGTTATGAGAAACACATTCAGCTCATTGTTTTGTATGAGGTTTACCATATATTCTGTTTTCCTATTGACAGAACGAAAATTGAGCAACACGGCATGGAATTTTCTTTCGGAACCAGCACCAACACCAGCACCAGCAGCAACATCATGTTGGATACGTCCAGCTGAAATGTCTGTTTGCCTAATTTCAGCTGAATGGTCTGTTTGCCTAATTTCAGCTGAATGGTCTGTTTGCCTAATTTCAGCTGAATGGTCTGTCAGGCAACTGTGAATGAGAGCAGGGAGGTTATAGTCAGGATCATTTCAGTTTCGAGATGTCAACCAAACAACAACAAACAAGGTTTGCAGTGAAATCACAAATTTGACCTTAAAACTGTTGTTTATTATTTACTCTGAAATTTGAATTCATAGAGTTAACTCTTAGTGACAAATTATTCTGTGTTCATAACTTTCATGATGATGAAGACAGTTTTAAAGATCAACCTTTCTAAAATAAATAAAATTTTTAACACAAATCATCAGTAAACTTCTTTTGAAATAATGTAAAGTTTCGCAAATCAGCATAAAAACTTGCTGAGAATAACATCTGAGATGGTTACACTACGTTCTTGTAGAAGTTCTGATACCTTTCAAACAAATGTAGAAATACATCCGTGACCATGGTAGAAGTCCTTGCAGCCATGGTGGAGGTATCTACGTCTATTTAGAGAGCAAAAATCTGTCGGCTTGAGATCAGCAGGAGCCTGAAGCACAGAGGACACTTTGACTTCGTCGGGTTGTTTAACCTGGTTTTGAGGTTCCTGCTCAAACATGACATGCCCAAAATGAATGTAGTATTTCTCTGCAATCACAAACTTTGTGTAAACGATTTTGTTATCAAAATAAAGCTAACATTTGTGACATTTAAATGGAGGTGGAAATCTTATAGCAGATGTTACTGTGTCAAGATTACTGAGGCTGGCACACAGAAAAAGTAAGTCGATTTTTTCCTCGCCCAATTTTTGTGACTGAGCCCAGCGGCTGTTTCTGCAGCTGAGCAGACTTTGTAGCTCACAGAAGTCTGTTTTTAATGGTAATCAATAGCTGAGCTGCTGGATGCAATACACCACCTTCAGCATCAGCTGAGGTTTCACTAACAGCTGTCACGAACACCAGTTTTATGTTGCTTTTCTTCAGCTTGAATATACTGTAATGAAGAGGAACAAACTTCCGCTCCACCTCTGTAGGAAAACAATATTCCTCCTTAGCCCTGACATTTCAAACCATCAGACTCTGCAGTTTCAGTTCACACTCCTCCTCTCCTTGTTGACTTTGTCTGATGTAATCAATGTTTTCGCCACCTCATGGTGACTGTAAAAAGTGTTGAAGTATGAGTGTGAGATGAGCGTGAGTCTGCTGCTGTCATGCTGTTATCATCACTGCTTATTTCTTATCCCAAATTGCCCATTTACAGTTTTGAAGCTTTCTGAAGTCTTAGAGAGCCTTCAGTACTTTGACACTTCTCTGGGAGTCATGACCAAAAACACCAGAACCTTTGGACTCACCCATCGCTGCTCATTTTAACCACTGATCATCTGACTTGTTCTGTGAAAATGTTCTTTTTTTCCTTAGGACAAAAATTAGGTCAAACATTAAGAGTGAGTTATTCTGCTGCCTTTAAGCTGGGAATTAGAAAGGGAACAAAACTGATGTAAAGCCTGCAGGACAAGAAAATCCATCCAGTATCCATGAGCAAGACCTGTTTCATAGCTTAACTATGATGGTAATATTTCAGAGGAGAAATAACGAGGTGAAAAGTCGTTGTTTTACTCACCTTGGAGAGTTGCCTGAGGCCCACGGTTGTCTAAATGAAATGCTGTTAGCAGGTCACAGGTTTATATTCAGGTGGACAAGGAGGAGGAAATAAACACACACTGTTTCTCTTTTCCTATTGGCTGCTTCCTAATATGGTATTGCAAACAGAGAGAGTGTTGTTCATAACTGAAAATGAATCAATAACTTCATGCATCCAGTCGTCAGTAAAATATATACCCGTCCAAAGAAATTTATCTGTAAACATCAGACCTCCATCAGCTGATTTAAGCAGTGTTCATCAGTAGTACAGAGGTCCATGTTGATGGATTCTCAGAGCAGTATTGATGTGTTTTTTCATGTGGCAGTGTGAGATTTTATTTGGTAACCCTCTCAAAGTCTGCTGTCAATTTTATTGTTTCTTCTCTGAGAACAGTCATACCTGCTGATCCCGATTTTCCTGAGTTTTTTTGTCCACTAACAAAAGGAGAATTAATGTGGACCAATCAGAAGATATTGTTAATGAAAACAATGGAATATCATTCAGCCAGGTTTCTCTCCCTCTCTCACCACTGAAGGACCACCAGAGACACTGTTGGCATTTCTGCATGGAAGACACTTTAGTGTTTGAGATCTTGTCTTTTTCATCAATGAAGACACATGAAGCTGTTGCATATGGTATATGGTTATGTTGGAGCGAGTGCTATGAGTGTCATGTGTCACAACCACACTGAAAAGACTGAAAAGATGAGCATGGCTGTGTGAACCTTGTAATTGAGAGTCAGTCAGATATTTTATAACACACATGAACCTGAAGATAACAATTCTGGATATGTTTCACAGATGGAAGAAGGCAGTTTGAGAGACTGCACAAAGAAAGGTACAGTCCAAGGGGATTGCAAGGCTGTAAAATCATGCTGAGCTTTGTGTGAATTATTCAAATATATGTTGATGTGTCTTTCAGAACTTTGAACACTGAACACAGGGGAGAGAAGCTTTCTTTCTGAGCTGTTGAAAGACCCATCTGGGGAAAGAAGCTTCACCCCAACGTCCATTTAACAAGTAAAAACTTGAAGTCAAATTTAAAATCCTTCTCTTTGCATACAAGATTGTGATAAAAGGACACAACACACACAGCGTCGCAAACCACGTGAATGTTTATTTACAAATGTTTTGCACTCTTGATTTTCCAGCTGCCACCTCCAGCTCTGCACACCACACACTGTCTCTCAAAATTTTAAAGCCCACATGATCAACTTTATCCAGCCACTGATGTATAGATTCAGCTTTATTGATGCAATTAAAATCAAACCACTCAAAAATATCCTCTAAATAAAAGCAGAGTCCTTGAAACTCTTTTACCTGACAATATTAAGTAACTTGAGGTGACTCTTTGGCACTACATTAATGAAATGAAATTGAATTGAACTGAAATGTGGGTGTCTACTGTGTCATACCATTTTAACACAAGAATTAACCACCTGAAAGTCTGCTGAGAGTTTCACTTTGAGTCCAGTCAGACTCGCCAATCCTGTTTATGGGTGTATCCACAGTTGATGAATGATGGATGATAGATGGAGTGCATGACACTGTAAATGTTGGAACCTGATACTTGCGTGGCAACAACACATTCAAATTTAGTAGTTTTCATTCAACTGTAAACCTGGTTGCATGAAAACAGTTGGAAGTTGTTTTCTGACACGAAGTTCTTGCTAAAACAGCTCCCCCAGAGGTAATTTTCATGAGTGAGGATATAGCAGTTAAAAGAAAGAAGAGGCACTTTATGTAAGAACATCAACCATCACAAAGTGCTGTCATATAAAACATCTGAACATGCTCCACTGCTGTGGATATCGTCCTGCTGTGCAACATTCATAAAAATAGTGCAAACTGTTTTAAAGTACCATCTGTCACACTCCTGTGTCTTTTACCCAGTGTTCCGTGTTTTTGTTCTCGAGTGTTTCTTCGTTTCTTTGGATTTAATAAATATTTATGTACAAGCTCTATATTAGTTGATCTTTGTGAAGTCAGACCCCGACACACATACACAAGTCCACGGGTGTGGTAACATCATGTTTATTTAATTAACAATGTTCACTGTGGTTTCAGCACAAACGCATGGGACACAGACACTCCCGCTCTGCTGTCACGTCCGCTCACCACCCTCCTCGACTGTCACTGCAACATAAAAAGAGTCACAATCAATCACTCGTACCCAGCACACCTGTTCTGCGCCGCCCCAGGAGCTCACTGTGCCACCCCTCCTCTGTAGCAGGCCAGAGACCACACCCATGCCACAATCTTGAATCCAGTATGGCCTAGTGCTTCTGAGTTTTGTTATTTGTATTTCCAGTTCTTCGTTGTTGTTTGATTGAGTTGGTTCCCTTTTGGGTCCAGTCTCATTTTTATGACTTGTCTATGTGACTTGTGACAGCATCTCCTGTGGAAGTCAGTCTTCTCTCCATGTTTGTTACCCTTTATGTTTCAGTCATGTCCCTGTGTCTATCTAATCTGTTTGTGCCCTGTCTCTAGTTTGTTTCCCCAGTCTGTCGTGTCTCCATGTTTGTTTTAATTTCTTGTTCATTTCAAGTTTGTGTTTCCCATTGTAAGTTTACTGTGTTATCTGGATAGGTGCCGTAAGGGACATTATTACTGAAATGATCTCACACACTCCACTGAAATGCTCTCACACACACACTACTGAAAACCAAGGCATTTCAGTTGAACAGGAAGTTGTTTCCTGACAAGGAAACTGAGGGAAAAAGTGGTACATTTCAAACCACTACACAGATGTCTACTCATTTAAGTTCCTCTGGGTGGGCCATTCAAGAACAGTCACGGAGTTGTTGTGAAGCCACTCCTTCATTATTTTAGCTGTGTGCTTACGGTCATTGTCTTGTTGGAAGGTAAACCTTCAGCCCAATCTGAGGTCCTGAGCACTCGGGAGAAGGTGTTCATCCAGGATATCCCTGTATTTGGCCGCATTCATCTTTCCCTCAATTGCAACCAGTCGACCTGCCCGTGCAGCTAAAAAACAGAACAAAAAAAACACCCCCACAGTGCAATGCTGCCACTACCATGCTTCACTGTTAGGACTGTATTAGACGGGTGAAGAGCAGTGCCTGATTTTCTTTCACACATCCCGCTTAGAATTAAAGCCAAAAAGTTCTCTCTTGGTCTCAACAGACCACAGAATCTTATTTCTCACAATCTTGGAGTCCTTCAGGTGTTTTTTTTAGCTCCATGCGGGCTTTCATGTGTCTTGCACTGAGGAGAGGCTTCCGCCGGGCCACTCTGCCATACAACCCCGACTGATGGAGGGCTGCAGTGATGGTTGATTTTCTACAACTTTCTTCCATCTCCCGACTGCATCTCTGGAGCTCAGCCACAGTAATCTTTGGGTTCTTTTTGACCTCTCTCACCAAAGCTCTCTCCCCTGATAGCTCAGTTTGGCCAGACGGCAAGCTCTAGGAAGGGTTCATCTTCCATTTAAGTATTATGGAGACCACTGTGCTCTCAGGAACTTAAGTGCAACAGAATTTTTTTTGTAACCTTAGTCAGCTCTGTGTCTTGCCACAATTCTGTCTCTGAGCTCTTCAGGCAGTTCCTTTGACCCTCATGATTCTCATTTGCTCTGACATGCATTGTGAGCTATACGGTCAGTATGGACAGGTGCGTGGCTTTCCTAATCAAGTCCAATCACCATAATCAAACACTGCTGGACTCAAATGAAGGTGTAGAACCATCTCAAGCATGATCAGAAGAAGCCAGCACCTGAGTTAAATTTATGAGTGTCACAGCAAAGGCTCTGAATACTTAGGACCAATGTGATATTTCAGTTTTTCTTTTTTAATAAATCTGCAAAAATGTCAACAATTCTGTTTTTCTATCAATATGGGGTGCTGTGTGTACATTAATGAGGAAAAAATGAACTTAAATGATTTTAGCAAATGGCTGGAATATAATAAAGAGCGAAAAATTTAAGGGGCTTGGAATACATTCCATACCCACTGTATGTATAAATATAGCTAATATTTCAAAACTGGAAGTGGACTGAGAAGAAAAATTGTGAAAAATGCCAGTATCAAGAAGACATTTGTGTTTCTAAGGAAAGTGGGCACCCGTACCGTAATATGCGTAAGTAAAGTGCAACAAGAATGTAGGTGCGGCTGGTAGTGTGGCTAGCTTGACTGTGACTTCGCATGTGAGGGCTCACTTGACCACAGTCTTGCAACAGGGTGCTGCCCCACAGCTGTCGCATTTCACAGAGTTCTGATGGTTTGATGAAGCTAATATATTGTTAAGTAATGCAGCTGCTTCACTTAGGCGACTAGCAGGTTGCTGAGTAGACATCTGTGTAGTGGTTTGAAATGTACCACTTCACAGCTTCAGTTTTCCTTGGTTTTCAGTAGTTCAGTAGTTTTCATTTCGTTTGGTACCGGGCCACAAGAGTTGAGGCTTGGGTGTGAAATTTATGGTTTTCAGGGTTTTTATTGTTATCTTTTTATTGTTTTTATTGTTAACTCTGTTTTCCTGGGTCTTTTCCCTTGTGTTATGACTAAATCTTCTTTTTTTGGGGTACCGGTACTGGTTTTACTTTGTTGTATTTATCCGCGACAACTTAAAGGCCAGTCTGTGAAAATATTGTCGGACATAAACTGGTCTGTGGTGCAAAAATGGTTGGGGACCGCTGTACTAGCAGGTTGCGGAGTAGACATCCTTGTAGTGGTTTGAAATGTAACACTTTTTCCTTCCGTTTCCTTATCAGAAAACAACTTCCTGTTCAGCTGTAATGCCTCGGGATTCAGTGGAGTGCGTTTCAGTATTGTTTGTGAGAGATAAAATTTCAGTAGTGTGTGTGAAAGCGTTTCAGTAGTGTATGTTAGAGTGTTTCAGTAGTGTTTGTGGGAGATAAATTTTCAGTAGTGTGTGAGAGTGTTTCAGTGGAGTGTGTGAGAACATTTCAGTAATAATGTCCCTTACGGCACCTCATACAAAAAGGCATACAAAGTTATGTCACCAGTTGAAATCTATCAGTAATTAGAACTAAATCCTGCCACTTAGTGAAAAATAATATCAGCTCGTTCAGTCCAAGCTAATGGCTATATAAAGGTGACTTATTACCAAGGTGTCACACAAGAAGGATGGCTAAAACCTGCAGGCTCTCTCATTGGAAAGTTGGCCAACTCATGAAAGAAAAGTTTAGAGGAGCTGTTTAAATAATAACTGCAGCACTATTGTTTTCATGTAAGCAGGTTTCAGTCAGAAGGATTAAAGCATTAAACTCTTCTGTGTACCGCTGAATGCAAAGGTGTGACTACCAAATATGAATGTAATGTTGCTGTGCAAGTATCAAGTCCAAACCTTTACATTCTCACGCAGATCATCCATTAACGATGAATGATCAACAACACTGATCCGTCTGCATACAGAAAATCAGGATCAGCAGGTCTGATTGCACTCAAGAGTGAAAAAGGAGATTGTCTATTGCACAGTAACAAGCACTACAGGGAGTGCAGAATTATTAGGCAAGTTGTATTTTTAAAGAATAATTTTATTATTGAACAACAACCATGTTCTCTTT
>NW_005188826.1:0-1090 GCF_000239375.1 Pundamilia nyererei
AAAAGTTTAATTTTACTTGTAAACTGTTGTTTTCGTCAGCCAGTGAGCTTTGAGTGCAGAAACCGTGAGTCCCCTCAAAGCCCAAAACACATACTGCGCACACTTTTCTTTCTGCTGCATTAATACACACGCTTATCTTGACCACAGCTCTGACTTACATCTGGGATTGGGAGCCAACTTTGCAGTATCTCCAGTAGTGATTGCGAAATGCATGGATGTATCTTCTGTTTCAAAATATTGTATATAGTCAGCAGAGCAGAGAATAGACAATAGACAACACAATGGGTATTATGAGAGGAAGTGTATGAATAACCATTGATGTCTCTGATTTGCCTTCCTGTCTTACTGCTGTGGTTTACACTGAGTACAAATGACCACGTTTGCATTGATAAAATAATGACAGGAGTAAATTTTTTGTTGTGGAACTGAAACTGATATTTCCAAGAGCACGTCAGCAATATAACATCCTGAAGACGAAAATGCTCCTGTGTCCTCTTACCAGACTAAAAGGTGAATTTGACTTGCAAATGGCATTAAGGAGTTCTGTCTAAGTAGCAGCTGCTTCAGTGCTTACTTATCTTTCACCACTATAAGGAACTGTGGGCACAGCAACATTAACTGCCAAAGAAAAGACGACTCTCTCACTTCTCCTCCACCTCGTGCTGTTACTGGTTGAACTTTGATCTTTTAAAGAAACACCTTTTTCTTCTTTCTTTTCTTCACTTCACTAGTCGCTGCTGAAAGTCTAATTTTAATCATCCCTTCACCAAAAACAAAACATTAAAATAAAAATAATGAAACTAATCAAATGAATTAACTCTTGATGATCTTATTATTAGTTTCTATTATCAGCCTACTTTCTTACTGCCTCATCTCACATCCACCCTCTCTACTCAGCATCCTCCAGTTTTTATTTGTCTGTCCTTCCAGAACAATCAGTCAATATAATCTGTCATCACCAATAAAATCCTGAAAGTTTATATAAGAAGAACTTACAAAATATCTTTTGTAGTATTTTGCAAGACAATCCAGGCATCAGAGACAAGCTTTTAAAAATGGGTTAAATAAAATTATGTGGCCACATGTTTGT
>NW_005188826.1:2763-4512 GCF_000239375.1 Pundamilia nyererei
ACAGATTCTCATGACCATTGATGAACAACTACTGATCAAAGGCCATTGATCAATGGGATCAGTGGTGCTAGTTTCAGTCATTTTGCAAATGTACTGTTTATAAGACTGGGGAAACCTGCAGTCAGCTGAGACTGAAGAAGTCACTTGGATGAGTGCAGCTGATTGGTAGCATGTCTGATCAGAAAGCCTTTCTGCATCTTCACAGTGTGAGTCTGAGAGTTTCTGAACAACAGGATGAGCTGCTACACACCTGACACCACATTCAAAGACACACAAAATCTAACCCTTAAACCAAAGAAAAAGGTTTACTATTTAGAGTTAACATCAAGATATTCTAGAATAGAAACAACACATCGCACACAAGTTTCATGTAGAGATGATTGTTTATTCTGGATGTTATTTTTCATTCAGTTATTTTCCATTACTTCTTGGATTAATTTCCTGGTTTATCCAGGTCATGTAAGAACAAACATTCACAGTAACAGCTGGTCCAGTACAGGCACGGTCTTGGCCAGAACTGATTACACCATAAATCATGTTGTTGTATATCACTCCACCACCAGAATCACCCTGAGAGAGAAAAATATAGTTTGCGCTTAAGTTTGTTCCAAAATATCTAAAACATACACAGATGATATCCAGTAATATTAGCAGTCATGCCAACTCACCTCACGTGTATCTATGTTAGGTTCTTGCACACACAACCTGTTGCTATACGGCAGCTTTATCTTATTTGAATAACAGCTAATTTTTTTGGGAGGAGGACACTTGACAACATGCATGTTTCCACACAGGAGATCAGGTGGCTCATCATCGACTAGAGAAAAAAGGACAAAAACAAAAATCATTCATAACGTTTCAAAAACTAAAAATTTGAGAAGAATGATGTTTTGTATTTTTTCTGGACGTTTCCACATGATTTTTAATCAGGGAACCTAGCATACAGTATATCTACTATAGGATGAAAAAATACACTTTGTTTTTCATTAGTATAAAAAAAACATAAATATAAAACAGACACAAAATGCACAATCAGAATTCTAGCATAAAATAATCAAACAAAAATGGTCTTACGTGTGTGGCCCGTGGCATTTACCATATAACCACCAAGTCCTGCAACCTGAACAACATGTCCTCTAGAAACAGACAAAAACAAAATAATCATAAATTAATCTCACATCCATCCATATATGTCAGTAATGGGTTTGGAACTTCACAAGTATGATGTCATCTTGACCACTAAGTATGATGTCATCTTGATGTCATCTTCATTTTCCTCTACACTGCCCTGACCAGGATGATAACCATCTTCGCCTGCTTCATTAACTTGTTTTACAGGATTGAACCTGTTTAAGTCCCGTTCTGAAAATTGTTCCATGTTTGGTTAAATTTGCTGTTTCAGTCTTGTTTCATCAGTTAGAACAACAATCACTGTAAATTGCTGTCGTGGTCTAATATATAATATTTTATCAAATGATGTTTTCGTATTAAATTTCCTTAATAATTGTGAGTAATGGACTCCAGAGTTATTCTTTAGAAATAAAAATGTGTAAAAGTCAGCAAGGTGTCACACTTGTTTGGTATAGGCACAACTTACATTTTGGGAGGATTTGCACAGTTTGGTAAGGCAACGGTGATCCTGCCTGGTTGTGGAGGAATTTCCAGTAGCATGATGTCATCAATCGTATTTGTGCCCACAAACACTGGTCCACTTGTGACTTTCACGTTTTTTTGTCTTTTAAAAAATGG
>NW_005188826.1:4562-11555 GCF_000239375.1 Pundamilia nyererei
GTGACTGTAATTAGTGAACATGAGCATAAGAAATGCTATCTTTATTTTTAAATTCTTATAAAACACAATTTTAAGTCAAACTGTTATTTATTCACCATCCAGTTTCATTTTTCCAGCAGTGAGCTGCAGTCAGAATCCAGCGTTCATGGATCAGTGAGCCACCACAGAAAGTTTCATGTATTCCATTTGTTGCCATCAGTTTCACATGATACCGACGCTCAGTGTCTGGACACTTTTGACCTCCATAGACCCTTTTGTGCAAATCTACTCCTGTGCTCACTGTGATGCCTGAAAAAGAAAATAAGTTACTCACAACTGTTTTTTTCTACTGTCTGAAGAACAACATATTCGTTTCAGTTATTATAATTGTAAACAGCAGAAATGTGTCTGCAAAGATTTGATGAAAATAAAAAAAGGACAAAGATGAACAAAAACAGTATCTGATGATTTAGTGAAACTTAACCAAGTCAAGTTAAATGATCCTTTGTTAAGACAGCTTTGTCACAACCTGAGAAATAGTTCAAATCAAGTGAAAATACACACAGGAAATAAGTGCAATATTTCACTCACCAACCCACAGGATAAGAAGAAGAAGCATCAGATTAGCCATTGCTGTTGTTCAGCTTGCAGTGAATGCTGTGCTGGGACCTTTTTAAGCCTGTTCTCACTGTGCTGGTGGCCATGGAGCCACCAATCACAGAGCATAATTTTAGCAACAAACCCCCACTGGTTGGAAGGTTCTTCATGCAAATTTTGAAAATGACTTCATCTGGGGTTTTTTTGTTGCTGGTTTTGTGGCACAAATATAACGGTGTACAGAAAGAGTTGAACGCGCACGGGCAGAAATGTTGAGAGCGCAAGCAACACATTGCGAGGAAGCGCAAGTGCAAAAACTGAGCGAGAGGGGCTGCTATAGTGTGTGTGTGTGGATAATAGCAAAGACTGAAATGCATTTTTTGCACGCAGCAATGAATTTTGTTCACTCAAATTTAGCTTTTCTTCGCTCAAAATAAATTTCTCCTCAAAATGCAACACTGGCCCCTGCAAATTTTTCTTACGTGCACTCAAAAAAATTTTTTACGTGCAATTCAGTTCAATTCATTAGTCAGTTAAGCAACATCTCAAAATTAAAAACACTTCTGGAGGAGAAGAAGGCACATTTGGCTGCCCAATACATGCAGTTTTTAAATGATGAATTCATTTATTAATGGAGTAAAGTTATCCAAACCTACCTGTCTGTGAGAAAGAGGCCCAGGTTAACTGGCTTAGTGTCAGCGGCCACTTTAGCTGATTGTTGTGAAATCTGTCGGGAGCAGATACTACAAAAAACAAACAGTTCCAGACTGGCCAGAGTCTGAACAACACTCTTGCAAACTCATCATGTGGATCAAGTCACAGAACATGTTTGATTGGAATTTGCTTGTTACAAACCGCACATATGCACAGACTCAGATAACTACACAATGAAGCCTAAGGGGCTTGCAAAGAAAAGCGTCTGGACTTCTTTAAGTTGCTTGAAGACGTTTCACCTCTCATCCGAGAAGCTTCTTCAGTTCTAAGGTCAAATGGTGGAGAGTCCCAGATTTAAGCTCTGTGGGAGTAACCCACCAAGAGGGACAATGGACCCCCTGATGATCCTCTACCTAATCACATGAGGGAAGGTGTGAAAATGGGTGTAGGTCACAATCACCCAAGGTTGCGGGAGAGCTCATTGTGAAACCTAGCCCCACCCCATCATGAGATTTCCTGAGGTCAGATGGACCAGGATGTGAGTGGGCGTTAAGGCGTCTGGGAAGGGATCTCAAAACTGGATTATAGACGGCAGACAGTTGGTGTCGTAAACCACCGTCTCTGTTCAAAGATGGTCGCTCACAGTGGACATAGATGGCTTCTTTCATTCCTCTTTCAAACCATCTGTCCTCTCTGTCCAAAATGTGAACATTGGCATCCTCAAAGGAGTGACCTTTGCCCTTTAAATGCAGAGTCTTGTCCTGTGGAGGTGGCTCTTCTATGTTGTGCCATTTGTTTATGAAGCGGCTGTTTGGTCTCTCCAATGTAGAGGTCTGGGCATTCCTCGCTGCACTGTACAGCATACACCACATTGTTAAGTCTGTGTTTAGGAGTTTTGTCTTTGGGATGAACCAGTTTCTGTTTGAGTGTGTTACTGGGTCTGAAGTACACTGGGATGTACACTCCTGTGTTTTTCTGATACACAGCTGCAAAGGGGATGACAATGTTATTGCGTCTGTCTTTCTCATCCTCCCTAGTTGATGTCTGATCTTCTTTTCTGTGCCTCTTTGCTGACTTTATAAATGCCCAATTAGGATAGCCACATGTTCTAAGTGCTTCCTTTATGTGTGTGTGTTTCCTCTTTTTCACTTCAGGCTTAGAGGGAACATGTTCTGCCCGGTGGTGTAGGGTCCTAATTACTCCAAGTTTGTGTTCCAGAGGGTGATGGGAGTCAAAGAGGAGGTACTGGTCCGTGTGAGTGGGCTTCCGGTAAACTTCGATGTTGAGGTTGCCATTTTCTTCAGCGTGCACAGCGCAGTCCAGGAAAGGCAAACAGTTATAATTTGTGTCTTTCCTGGTGAACTTGATGTTCTTATCCACTGCGTTAATGTGCACTGTGAAGGATTCCACTTCTTGTGTTTTGATTTTGACCCAGGTGTCGTCTACATATCTATAGCAGTGGCTGGGTACTCTCCCTTTACAAGAGCCAAGAGCCTTCCTTTCCACTTCCTCCATGCAAAGGTTGGCTACAATAGGTGACACAGGGTAGCCCATGGCACAGCCATGTGTTTGTCTGTAGAAACCCTCGTTGTAACGCTCATTAGAAATATGTAGTGGTGAGGCAGAGGTCTAACAGTATGCAAATCTGATCGGGGGTGAAGTTGGTCCTGTCTTCAAACGAGCTGTCTTCTTGTAGTCACTTTCTGACAGTCTCCACTGCCTCCATGGTGGGTATGCAAGTGAAGAGAGAGAATACATCAAAGGACACCATGGTTTCATCTGGATCCAGGGTAAGTTTCTGGACCTTGTCGTCGACCTTGTGAAGTTGGTGGAGTTCTTGATGTGATGTGTTCCCCACAAGAGGTGCTAGGATGGTAGCAATGTGTTTCGAAATGTTGTAAGTGGCTGAGTTTATGCTGTTAACAATGGGTCTGAATGGGACACCTTTGTGGCTATTAGGAAGTCCGTAAATACAGGGAGAAACTGCCTTCTTTTCTTGTATTGTGAGGTTAGACGAAGGGACTTTGGAACTGGAGAGGGTGGCTGAAACTTCCATCCTGATTTGCTCTGCTTCTGTTTGTGATAATTTATTTATCTGTATGACGGTTCCTGTCGCTGTGATGAGGTCCACTACGGGCAAATGTTGAAAAGAAATGGCAAAATCAAGTCCTTTGGCTAGCACGAAAAGTTCTTAGACTACAATGACCTGGATGACTGAGAACCTTCACAGACATACACAATGAAGCACTCGCTTGCATGCAGAGGTGACCCAGGTCCAAGTGAGAGATTAGAGGTTGGAGGGAAGTGGGGGGGAGACACACCTGCAAATACACAACTGGGTAATTTTGAGTGCATTTATGCTGGCTTACAATCCCACAGTTCTGCTCAAAAAATTTTAGAATGGAAAAGTCACTTTTACTAGAAGAACAGAGAATAACAGGCTTTAAGAGCTTTTGGCCAGTTAAATTTAAAAAAATAAATAAATACAAGTTAAAACAAAACAAAACAAACAAAAATATTTCCACAGAGAGTGTAGAACTGAAAGAGAAATTTGATGATACAGTGAAAGCACTAAATGAATTAATTTGTTTATTGTCATTCTACGTACAACAAAATTACAGTGTTCCTCCTTTAAGAACTGCAAAATACCATACATATATATTTGCACATTTACACCATTATAATTCACCAAATAAATAGATTAAATACACAGAATGTGTAGTGGGGATAGGTTAATTGGAAAATCCAAATTGCCACTAGGTGTGAATGTGAGTGTGAATGGTTGTCTGTCCCTATGTATTGGCCCTGCGACAGACTGGCGACCTGTCCAGGGTGTACCCCGCCTTACGCCCTATGACAGCTGGGATAGGCTCCAGCGCCTGACCCTGAAAAGGATAAGCGGAAGCGAATGGATGGATGGATATAAATAAATAAAAACAGGGTAAAACTAATAACGAGATTGATTCTTGCAATGCTTTTAGCATATCCCTGTATAATCAACAAATCCATTCTTTTCACATTTTTATTGGTTCACTCTTCCACATACTAAAGCCATGCAAGTACACTGGGTGGTTGTTTTTAACAGAATCATTTAATGATTCTGATGAAATGAAGTATTGTTTCAATGAGTTGTGGCACCATTCTTGCTTTAGCAGTGAGAGGAGTCAGGTAGGGCTCCATCAGGAAGAGGGCCCCAGAGGTCCTATCCCCCCACCCACTCCCCTGCAGCTTGAACATCAGTGGATTTCCACTTAAAAGTTGGGTAGGACATCCTGTGCCAAACCACTGGTTTGTATTTATGGGAGGGGATGTTACGGCCCTAGCTGGGCCTCCTGAAACTGTCCTTGTGTGGGTGTGGTTTTTCTCTCCGCCTCTTCCTCTCTTGCTCCACCCCTCTGTTTCTCTCACTCTCCTCTCTCCCCAGGACACAGCTGCTCTTGGTTAGCCTCGTTTGCAACCTGAATCCAGTCAACAATCACCTCTGAGGCTATTTAAGCTGGGGATGAGCTGTGAGCAGGGTGGTTTTCTCTGGTGTCGCCGCTTTGAGTGCTAGTTGTGTGAATGTCCTGCCTGTAGTGTGGAAGCAGTGTGCAGTATAGCTGCTTCACGTGAGTAGTGTGGGCCTCAGCAGCAGTGAAGCGAGCTGCTGCTAATGATAGGGTGAGCTTGTGGGCCCCTGGAAGTGCGTCCTCGTGGTGTGGAGTTTTTGTTTGGCTGTTGTCTTCTTTGTTGTGGCAACATTTTTTCCTTTTTCCAAGTGTTATTGGTAAACCGGCTCTTTATGTTAAGATTATCTATAATAAAGACTTTTTTATTTACTAAAAACACCTGTCTGTTCTCCTTACATTCTGTTCTGGACTCATTTGTTGCTGGTCCCCTCACTCGCATGCCTAGACCCCTTCGGGGGGACGTAACAGACACAAATACAAATGTGCCAAATTTTAGATCACAGGAAATATTTCTTAGAACAGATTTTAAATAAATGGGCACATACAAGCGGTTGGCTGAAGTGAATAAATAAAGCACTTTGGAGGTCACACTCTTGATGCGGTCTGTCTTCAGTGATCGAGGCCTGTGCCTTGTTAAACCTCTGTGCACATCTGTCTGTGGAGGCGGGATCAGGGAAAAGGAGTTGCTACATGAAATTAGGATCTTCAGCTGGACTAATGTTGAGTGTAGCTGAATGTATGGGCATCTTTCAGGACTGTACAAATCCACAAATATGGATTATTTATAAACAGCTTAGTGTTTATACAGGTAATAATAAAGGAACCAAAAGTTCACATCTATAGCTTTAAATTTGGACAAATCTGTCAACACAACCATCATGAATAGAATAAAATACAAACAAACACTGAAACTAATGAAAAATTACACATGATATATGAACTGTGGAACCTAACTGAAAAATAAAACTCAGAATAAACAAATTCAAACATTATATGAAAGTTATAAACTGATTTGCATCTTATTGATTTGCAGGCTCACTTTGCTCCAGGACTTGACGACTGGCCCAACCCGTACAGTCTTTGTCTCTTAATACTGAATGTTGAAAACTGATACTCATGGACACCTTATTTCAGCCTCTTTACTTTGCATAAGAGACCCAAAGCATTACATCAACATGATGTTGTCTAGTGGACCAGCACGTCCACTACATGTTTTGCCGTTATTGCTGTTTGCCGAGTTATTCGTCTTAGAGCAGTTTGTGTGTGTTTAACAACTCCACAACATTAATAGATGATTCCTTTGCTCTAAACTGAAGATTCGTTTATTTTGGGTTTTGCACATTTTGTTTCTGAATAATTGTTTCATTTGTAAATTCTTATTTCTGTGTTATGTAGAGAAATGACACTCTACATATTTGACAACACAGGCTTTGACCATCTGCATCCACTGAGGAAACAGCACTACAAACACAAAAGTAGATTTGGTGGAAATTTCAAACAGGACTGCCTCATAGTGTGTGACTGTGTTGACTATAGCTAAGGACATTTGTGCTAAGTCATGATTTTCTCAGGATGTTGCTGCTCGCTGACTTCAGCTTACAGCAAATTCCACTTCTGCTCACCCAGCATTTGTTTCATGTAAAGTACATTTATGCTTTTGATCTGTATTTAATGTTTTTAATTGAATGTCCTCCTCTTCTGTACGTGTGACTGGATGTGGATCAGTGGACCACATCCACAAATGGCAATTCTGTGAGGAACAGAGAAGGTCAGCTATCAGTCAGTCAGAAGTTTTTCTTTTTGACGAAAAAGAAAATCAATCAGTTGATTTCAACATGCCACAGACACTCCATCACACTAATGCAGGGACCCATAATGAGACATCAGTCCTCTGAGATCTGAGAGGAGACGGTTTGTATGAAGTAAACCATGAGAAACAAAGTTTATCTGGACATACTGACATACAAAAAGCTTAACAAACAACACAAACTGACAACTGACCACAGAGCATATAATTAAAGTCCCTTTGTTGGCTCTGTTGGGCATTTATAAAGAGACCATGCCTGGTAAGATAACACAACATTTATGCAGCACTGCCCCCGTGTGGTCACACTGAAACACAACAGCTTCTCATTTGCTTTACCTCACTAGTCGCTGCTGAAAGTGTAATTTGAACTAGAAAGCGAAAATTTCAGAAGAAATTATAAGTGTGCCTATGCTGCTAATCAGTGTAGTTTGCCATTCAAACGGCTGAGCAAAACTCAGCAGAGCAGCCATTCTCCACCATGAACTATGGTAAAACCAAACACCGCTC
>NW_005188827.1:0-868 GCF_000239375.1 Pundamilia nyererei
GGCCTCTCGCCTGTGTGAGTTCTTATATGCACCAATAAATGACTACTACATCTGAACATTTTCCCGCATGTTTTACAAGTATAAGGTTTCTCACCTGTGTGAGTTCTCATGTGCTTCAATAATGAACTATTAAATGCAAACATTTTCCCACAGCTGTTACACAGATAAGGTTTCTCACCTGTATGAGTTCTCGTGTGCTTTAACAAATAATTTCTAGAGGCAAACATTTTACCACATGTTTTACAATGATAAGGTTTCTCGCCTGTGTGAGTCCTCATGTGGATAGATAAAGAACTGCTACAGGCAAACATTTTCAAACAAGTTTTACAAGGATATGGTTTCTCACCTGTGTGAATTCGCCTGTGCTTCAGTGAATCGCTACTGTATGCAAACATTTTTCCACATGTTTTACAAGAATATGGTTTCTCACCTGTGTGAATTCTCATGTGGTAAGTCAAAGCACCCCTCTGAGTAAAACCTTTCCCACAAGTTTTGCAAAAATACGGTTTCTCACCTGTGTGAACTGTGTAATGTCTTTTCATTTCATAATTCTGCTTAAAAACTTTTCCACAAATCTCACATTCTAAAGACTTTTTACATTTGTCAGAGTTACACTGATTCTTCGACGCAGGGGAATCTACTGCATAGTTGTGACTTTTGGTTCTATTTGTATTTGACCCTGAATCTACATCCATGCTTCCTTCCTGATTTTGGCTCTCAGCAACAGCAGAGCTATGAGAGAGGAGATGATTGCCGTTTGATTCTGGTTCATTTTGCTCACTTTCCTCATAAACAGCAGTCACCATAGAGGTATCAGTCTCCTCCTGACTGCTGCACAGTTCCTCCTGTTCCTCTTTAATCTGTGGAG
>NW_005188827.1:2155-3206 GCF_000239375.1 Pundamilia nyererei
TCCTGTTCCTCTTTAATCTGTGGAGCTTCTGGTTCCTCCTGGTCCACACTGGAGCTCCTCTTCTTACAGACATAATGCTGTGGGAGTTCTGGAGAAAGACAGGGACACATGCAAAAAGAAAGTGATGACGATAAACTCTGGACTCTTACTGCATTTAAAATTGTGGAATGATTGTGTCTGAGGCAGGTCCTTAGTTAAAGTTTGAGCTCTAGAACATAAAGTCTCAGCTTCAGCTCTTTGTAGACTGACTAAATTGTAGCTCTGTTGAGTTGTCTGGAATGTAAATGGCCTGTATTTGTATAGCGCTTTACACATTCAGTCATTCACCCATTCTCACACACCTACCTAAATAACCTCCTCTCTGAGACTGATTGAAGATGATGTCATTATTGGGCGATAGCATGTCAAAAAGCTTCCTAACTGCTGATATTTATTCGTTTTGGTGGCTCCATAATGTGCTAACAGTCTCCGTGCACGCTCGTGATGATCCTCAGAATCACTTAGATCCCGTTCATGCATAAAACTAATTCCCAGGTCTTTTCATCAGCTCGAATCACATAACAAGGCAGTCGCACATTTCAGAGAAACGGGGCCTCGTTTATCTTTGGTCATGTGATATTAACGGACCTCGACACTGGTTTCATTTGGACACGCCCCTTTTAATCAACACAGGCCTCAGGGTTTCAGTGCCAGACATAACATCACCACTTGCGTGGTTTGTTCTGGGGAAGGAGCTTAAGCTTTGTAAGCCTGAGTTTTACTCCTGAAGAGGAGCTCAAGGTGGAGCGGCAAGAGTAAAGGCTGGCCAGTAGCCCAACAGCCACGGGGCTAGCCTGTGGGATTTTGTTTAGTTGATTTATTCATTCATTTAAGTTTCCTTTGTTTTTTTACAGTTCTTAATTTGTTTGTACAAGTTTGTTTTTGGTCGTTCATGCCACCGGCCTGTGCGGCCATCACTGTGGGTTTTTGTAAGGACATTGCACGTCAGGTGAAGAGAATGCCTGCCTCCACCTGTGCTTACTCCACCACACCTGCAGCCCCCTTACGAGCT
>NW_005188827.1:3437-5845 GCF_000239375.1 Pundamilia nyererei
TTTTTTATAAATGGTTGAATATGTGCTGATTGCAGCAGAGAACAGGGAAAATCTTGTGATTTCTATGATGTAATAATTTCAGATTTCGACAGATATTAAACTTGAAAATGATCCTTGATTCACCCGAGGACGGCTTGAACAAGAATGTAGGGTTATCATTGATAACAGGTTGGTTGTTATATTCTTAGACATGCATAATGAAGCGCCTTGAGGCGACTTATGTTGTGATTTGGCGCTATATAAATAAAATTGAATTGAATAATTGTGCCGGTGTGTATTTTGTATTTCCCTTTTAGTTTTGGTAAAACAAAAACGTTATCACGTGTTAAATCTTGTGGAATTTGAGGATCAAAAATTGCCACTGAATTATATTAAACACTGCAACAAAAGGAACGGCGACGTACTAACAGATGTGTTCATCCCAACAGGAAGAGGAAACAACCTTTTGGAATACAGATTGTGAACTTTCGAGCTGCATGTAAATGCATCGTCAAATGCAGCCGCATATTGAACAGCACATAACCATGTAAAATTACTTACACGTAGACGACATGTGTTCATCCATCGATCAGAGTGTGTTGCAGCTATTTGTTCTTTATTTTTATTATATTTTGAAATTTGTTAAAGTTTGTTGTTAGTTTACTTATATTTTGGGGTTTATTTACAAGTTTATTTGTAGGTTAATATTTGTTTGGTGTTTACCTTGTTAAATCAGTAAGAGCTGTAGGGCCATTTTGTTTCTATAAATAAAGAGACTGGTATAGGACCAGCATGCACTGGGGTGGGCCTATGGTTTTTTACCAGAGCAGCACAAGCAGCAGGAAGTAACAAAAAATTTGATCTTGTTGCCAAACTGGATGAATAAACCATAAAAACGCAACTTTCAAGTGTGGACAGTGGACTTCTTTTGCCTGCGTACAAAATATTATCTCAGTGCAGCAGTGGCTTGTGGGCTTTTAATTGTGGGATGTTTGGTTGGTCAAACAAAAGGAATTGCCACAACAGAGTAAAAAACCTGCCTGTGGACCAAAGGAATAATCCTTCATTAATGGATACGTTGGATATATGGATTTCAAGGATCACTGTCGAACTCGAACAAAAGTTACTGGCTCATCTGAGAGTAACTCCAGACGGATTTGGTGTTGAGGCCTGGATCAACATGTCACTCGTTCATCAAAACTGGAGAGTGATAATATCGTTTAACCCGTAAAGGAAAACAGTGAAGCTATTGGAGTTTAAAGACATTATTTCACTACAAAGTCTGATGAACTGAGTTTTGATGTACTAAACTGGTGCATAATTGGATCGCTAATAGACCCTGTGCACGAGAAAATGCTTTCTTCCTGGTTTGAGACCGGGTGTGGGGGTTGTACATTTCTGGTAGCTTTACTTTGCGGTCAATCGATACTGCGAAGATATTCTCCACAATCATGTCCAAAACGGAAAGATGGCGTTAAGTTACAAAGAGCAGAAGGTGGGAACGCTCACCATTACTATGTCATAAAAAAATAATGATCAGTTTTGACGTTTAAAGAGTTTAGATCGATCAGTTGTTTACATCACTCAACACAAGCAGAACTGCATCACTGCAGCAGAAGACACATCGTCCACATTCAGAAGCACATCTCTGTATAATGACTGGTCTCATGATTTAAACAGGCAAATGTTCCTCCTTCAAACTACAGGTGAAGAATAGTCAAACCAGATGTTTCCCCGTTATGTCGATATCAGCTAGTCAAGTACACACCTACACAGCATGAAAAAAAGTCCATGAAAAAAGCCACACAAAAATGAACGATTGCTGGTAACGGTTTCTATACATTAGTATTTACGAAGGGTATGTTGTCAGCCGCAGCTTTAAAGTTTCAAGTTCCACCAAGCAAAGAAAAAAGCGAAGTAATTTTGCCACTAATGTCAGTTCAGTTCCAGGAGTCAAAACTCAAACTGGAAGCAGAACAAATCCCACCGTTTGTTTTGTTCACACAGCAATCATTTACTAGAGAATTGTAAGCAGTTCAAAGCTAAAATGCATCAGGATGAGTTGACTTTTATCAAGGAAAGGGGAATTTGTTTTGGTTGTTTGAAAGTTGGTCACACAAGCAAAGACTTTAGGAGTCGTTTGGATTGCAACGTGTGTCACCAGGGGTTCTTCATATAGAGCGGAGAGTTCCATGTGCATCCTCAGGTCATGAAGTTGATGCATTTTCTTTTCTATTTTTCCAGTTCAAGTTAAGAGCCAAAAGAGCAATAAAACTGTGCAAACCTTTGCATTTTTGGATCCTGGAAGTTCAGGTACATTCTGTACAGAAACTCTGGCAAAAAGACTGAATCTAAAAGGTAAAAAGACCAATATCCTTTTGAGAACAATGAGTCAAAATAGGATTGTTGGTGCACAAGTTCTGTCTGGT
>NW_005188827.1:7099-8415 GCF_000239375.1 Pundamilia nyererei
GAGAGCACTGGGTTTACAGTGGTGCATAGCAACAGACAAGTTCCAGTTCAGAACCTCCCTGCAGGACCGTCCAACAACCAGAAGGGGCATTTTGTCTGTGGTCAGCTCACTGTATGATCCTTTGGGAATCATGTCTCCCTTCAGTATGCCAGCTAAACTGTTGCTACAAGAGCTTTGCCGACAAAATTTAAGTGGGATGAAGTTATTCCCCACTCACTTTCCCAGCGTGGTGTGATTGGCTGGAGGATCTCCAGCTGATTTCAAAGCTCAAAGTGGAACATTGCTTTAAACCAAGTTGCTTTGGAAGACCAGATAAGGCACAACTTCATCATTTTCTGATGCAAGTCAAGATGGGTATGGAACCGTGTCATATTTAAACTACAATTCCCAGGCTGGAATTGAAGGCTGCAGTTCTTGCAGTTCGAGTGAATATGCTTCTGCAAAAACAGCTGCAGGTAAGGTTGGAAGAATCAGTTTTTTGGACTGATAGTACAACAGTACTGAAATACATCTCCAATGAAACCTGAAGATTTAATACTTTTGTTGCAAACAGAATTGCTGTCAATCGAGAAGCAACAGATGTGAATCAGTGGAGATACGTTTCTTCTAAGGAGAATCCTGCAGATGATGCATCCAGAGGCATGAGAGCTGAGGATTTCCTCAAATGTAGGCGATGAATAAAAGGGACAGAATTTCTCTTTAAGTCAGAAAAGGAATGGCCTAAACTGGATGTGGAATATAGTGCAATTTCTGCAGATGACCCAGAGGTCAAAAAGGACCTGAGAATGAATGTCATTGTGAAGGAATTACAAAATCCTACCCACTATCTTATCCATTACTTCTCATCTTGGGCAAAACTTAAAATCTCTGTAGCCTGGCTTTTAAAGCTGAAAGAGGCCTTGGTGCTGCTGGCGCAGGTTTGAATAAGATTGATCTGGAAAGTCAGAAAGAAGTGGAGATAAGAATGGAAAGGTTTAAGACCACTTTGAAGAAAGGAAATATGACTCCAGAATATGTAGCAAAGACAGAACGAGCTATTATTCAATATGCACAACAACAGAAAGTTAAAACTGAAATGGCTTTAATCAGCAATGGCCTCAAAGGAGTCTCCAAGGGAAGTAGTCTCTACAAACTTGATCCAGTGTTGGATGCAGGGATCCTCAGAATGGGTGGCCGAATGACTAAAGCAGCCACGACTATGGAAGTAAAGCATCCTGTAATTTTGACAAAGGATATGCATGAGTCACTGATTTTACGCCATATCCATCAAAGGTTGGGACTCGCAGGAAGAGCGACATGCTGTCAAAACTGAGACA
>NW_005188827.1:9158-11540 GCF_000239375.1 Pundamilia nyererei
GAGTAAACGGGGCACAGAAATAAATTGATAATTTATTTATTACATTAGTTAAACATACAAAGTCCCAGTTATTTCCAGACAGGACTTACAACATCCTGCTGATATCCCAGCTGCACATGAGACTTGCCACACAAATGGTGTGCAAATTACACAACGCTGCAAACCGTTACACCGTTTAGCGACACTGCAACCGATTCACCTGCGGCACGCACTGCAAACAATTCGGGTCTCAGCGCAGCTGGAAGCAGCGCTATGCATGGCCTGTAATATAAAGGGAAGTGACACAAATAAATAAAAACTAAGGAGGTCAGTCCGCCCTTACACAACTCACTGCCAATCAATAACCGTCTTTACAGCTGGACGGACTAACCAAAACAATCAAAAGAAGGAAGGACAGCAGAGACAGCACAGCTGAAAAACACAAACAACATTAGCGATTAAAATATTACCCAATAAAATATCAATATTATGAAACCATTCAAAGTCAAAGCTAAAACAAACACTGGATATACCTGCAATATTGATCAGTCTCCCTGCGCGCCGTCTATCGAGGGCTTGATCAATTCTTCCATTAAAAAAGTCCAACGACACATTAAAAATCGGCACGTACAATATGATCCAAACAAAATGGTAAAAGTCTCTTACCGGTAGTAGACCCACTCGCACCCGAGTGAATTAATCGCCTCTGGGGGTTTTTTTTCCACAGAAGAGCGCTGACTTCACCCCACACACCCACTACCTTTTCACAGCTCTTCAGCCAATCACCTGGCAGAGAGCAACAACCTGCCAGGTTGAACTGTAGATGATGAATCTGAGAAACATAATTGTTTGATTCCTTTCGCAGAGAGTGGATCGCTCTAACTCTGACACTCTCAGCCTCTCTGGGACGATCTTTTTATGCACACGTTAATAAAGCAGCTCATTAATGTCACGTGTTCAGCCTCTTCTTCCTTTGAATCACACTCTTCCAGTCTATTGTTGCCCCACCCTCACTTAAAAAACACGATGGGACAATAAGTAATGAAACAAGCTCAGATTTGTCAGATAATGAATAAATATTATCTTCATAATATTTTGCATAGATGTAGGCTCAAAGGTGCTCACAAATCCTTGTAAAGCTAGTTTCAGCTGCTCTCTTAACCACAGGAGTTTTGTCACAGTAGGTTTGCTTAGTCCAATTTTTACATTTGATGCTCTTCCTGATGCAAAATCAGTATCGTCCTTTAGAGAAAGCTGCTCTCTCTTGTGACTGCTGCAGAGTTCCTCCTGGACTGCAGGGACAAAAGGAGATCAGAAGAAAACTGACATAAATTAAAAAAATGCATCTGTGCAAATATTTTGTTTCAACTACAAATAAGCTTGCTTCAGCCCGGTCATGAGACCGAGTAGACGTGCAGGACACATCAAAGAGTGAGAGTTAAGAGTCAACAGCAGCGCCTGTTACTGGAATAATGATCAAAATCTTTGATCATTCAAAGCCAAAAAGAGTCTGTCATCAAACCCTCAGATCAAAAAGGAAAGAAGCTCGTTCTCCTGCTGACAGCCAGTCTTTGGTTTTCACAGTGAAAAAGTTACAGAAAAAATAATAAGGAAGAAAAAGTGTTTCCATTTTGTCAGATTTATATTGTTGGATTGTCATTTATGCTTAGAAATAGATATTTATAAATGCTTAGAAGTATATAATCGTTTGTAGATTGAAAGAATGTCTCATCCTAGGAGGTCTGTAACAACTCTGTGTAGCATGAAGAGGGGAGTGCGTTCACTCCTCTTCAGAGTGTTCTGGCACAGATCACACTCCTCCTAGGATCATGAGAGAGGTCGTATCTTCTCTTGTTGATATACGGTATAGCGAGCACACGTATATCTGTTTGAGTGTAAGAGCCTTCTGTTTATGTGAACCGCTGGACTCCTGCCACAGGCTTTGGGGAGTCTTCAGAGTCACATCTTGACACACACACACACACACACCTGGGCGTACACACAGACAAGGTATTCTTTGTATACATGTGTGCCTGTGTATGACGTCATATGTTAATGAACTTATGCATATTCATGTAACCACAATGAAAGGACTGCTACAGGGAACCTGGCTGAGAGTCTGACGGAGGTCAGGTGGCTCCAGTTGGGTCTCCCTCATGCATGAGTAACACAAAGAACTTTGGTGACTTGCGTCTTGCTTTTTGCTGTTGTAATAAAATTGTCTCATTCCAGCGAAGGGCTGTGCTACACAGACCCATCACATTTCATTTACTTTGTTCATGCATTTGTGATCCATCCTAGTGAATCCAGCCTCCAGCCTGAAAGCTAAAGTGCTTCTATTGGTTCACTAACAGGAAGTGTAAGAAAGAAGCGAAATAATATATAAAACAGGAAACAGCGATT
>NW_005188828.1:0-11537 GCF_000239375.1 Pundamilia nyererei
CTCAGTCACAATTACTGTTACTGTACTTTTATTACAAGTATTATACTGTAAAAGCAACAGGCGGCACCCTGCTTCAGCTCCTGTACAGAGCTGAATATTAAATATGTGCAAACAACAGCATATTTTCAGTCTCCACATCTGTAAAGACAGGGACAGTAACTGCGTGTGTGTATAAAACCTGCAGATAGTCAGATTAACAGTATTTTGTCTCTATCTGTCATTGATCTGGCATGACGTGAAAAAAGGCACATACCTTTGACGTTGCGTGACAAACTCTCTATTCCTCGTCCACACATGAACGCAAAAACTGAGTTTTAAAAAATCACCGAGGTCAAAAGGTCCAAATCCATAGAAACAGCTGCATTTTCAAAAGTACCCGTGTAGGTGTGACCGTAGCGTAAAAGAGTTAGTAGTTTATTTTCTTGCTACCTGTAATTTATTGCAGCTTACTTGTATTTGCTCAATTGTTTACTAAATGTTTGAGGTGTGAAATAAACCGCAATGGAGTTTGAAAACAAAATATGGGCATGTGTGGTTGGAGTATGTGTTTGTGCGGGCGGGGGGTTAGGTGGTGATGGGCCCGAACATTTTTCTTGTAAAACAAAGGGGGGGGCAGCAAAAGAAGTTTGGGAACCACTGGAGTAGGCTATCCCAGAGAAGTAGAGCAAGTGTGTAAGTTCATCTCTGAATGTTGGTAAAGCATTCCCACGTTAAGCTTAAGAACCAATATATGGAGCTCAGATGTTTATGCGTTGTCATTGCTAAGCCTGACCGTACAATGAAAAGACTCGAGTTTCACTTTGAAAAAAACAACTGTGCTCCAGGCTAAACAGTTCTGTGGTTCAAAAAAAAGAAAAAGAAAAACATGAGTGTTGTGAAGCCGTGTTTGCATTTATTTGCACTGCTTTCCACTCTGGAAGTCTATTTATGTTCATCTTTAAGTATGAAAGGGTCCA
Organism: Pundamilia nyererei; assembly: GCF_000239375.1. Taxonomy (NCBI): domain Eukaryota; kingdom Metazoa; phylum Chordata; class Actinopteri; order Cichliformes; family Cichlidae; genus Pundamilia; species Pundamilia nyererei. The sequence continues at coordinate 957 of NW_005188828.1, forward strand.
TTATACAACTTGTTTGGTTTTTTTAAGTTGTTTAATATAAACATTATTTTGTGCTGATATTGCACTTCTTTTTTCAGAAGGCAAGGCAAGTTTATTTGTATAGCACAATTCAACAACAAGGTGATTCAAAGTGCTTTACAGAGACATTAGAAACAAAAACAAATAAAAAGCATGATTTAAAATTGATTAAAACAAGCAAACAAACTAACTAATTAACAAACAAACAAACAAACAAAACAGATAAAATCAGTAGTTAAAATGTTAGTTTTGAAATTTAAGCTTAAAAGTGTGGATTTGGTGCTTTATTCAAATGCAGCTGAGAACAGGTGAGTCTTCCACCTGGATTTAAATAAACTGAGTGTTTCAGCTGATCTGAGGCTTTCTGGGAGTTTGTTCCAGATATAAGGAGCATAAAAGCTGAATGCAGCTTCTCCGTGTCTGGTTCTGACTCTGGGAACTGATAAAAGACCGGATCCAGATGACCTGAGGGATCTGGAAGGTTCATACTGGGTCAGAACCAAAGATCTGCATAAAATTGCATTTTAAATTACTTTTTGAATATTACTTTAAACACTTAGACTTAAAGTTCTGCTAAAAGTTTAAATAAAAAGAGCAGTGTTGCTGAACCATGAAATATTTTGGTGCAGTGTATTTTTGCATACAAGTGTAACAGAATAGCTTTAGTGTTTTGTTTTTTTAAATTTGAGTATGAACTTGTACAAAATGCAGCAAGATATTAAAAAAAAACAGTTTTATTGATTATAAAAGACTGTATCAGATTCATATCAGTATCGGACGTAAAAAAGTGGAATCGTGCATCTCTATTATTGACTAAAAATGAATTTTGAACATTTTATTAATAACATAAAACTCTACATCACCCCTGCATATACAGCTGAGCTACTGAGACCTTATACCCACAGCATCTCCAATTGTCTGATCAGAGTCTCCTATTTGTTCCACACACTGATTTTAAAACCAGAGGTGAACAGCGTTCTTCAGCCAATCAGGTCCTAGCGAATAAAATCTCATTTCTATACGTTACATTTTCCCCCATTATTCATGGTTTTGTGGTCTGCTAATATAAATGTAAAGGATTCTGCATGCAGGAATCAATGAAACACTGCGTTTGTACATGTGTACACACATAGGGCAAGGCAATATGGCCAAAAATGTTTATCACGATATATATTTGAAAATTTGTGATAACGATATAACTGACGATATAATTGACGCGAGACAAAATACGTTACAACTCCACAAATTTATTAGTGCAAAAAATCCCCCATCAATTCATTTTTTACTTAAACAAGCAGCTGTTTTTTATGTGTATTAACGCTATGTAAAAATTTAACAGTGCAAATGCAAATTCCTTGCTGACAATTTAACATTTTCAGTAGAAATGGGCTGAAATATCCTGAGCATAACCATGTATAATATCCAAAAAAGTTAAAAAGAGGTGTTTTGCAACATGAAACTGCAGTGTGCCGCATAAACAGGTCAAATACATATTTTTCAGACCATTTTGCACACCGGATTATAAGGCACATTAAGCAAAACAAAACAGTGGGATAAGTCAAACTTAACTCAGCTCATTCTTCTTGCTTCCTCCACTTCTGTACCATTGATTCATTAATGCTGAATTCTCTCACAGCTGCTCTATTCCCATGTTCTACTGTGTGACTGATAACCTTGAGTTTAAAATGGGCTTCATACGCATGTCTCTTAACAGGTGCCATTTTGGGGTCCTTATACACACAATGCGGTAATATTATGTTGACGCTAGAGCAGGGCGATATCACCAAAAATAAAAAAGAGGCCTCTGAGGCCGTCACAACTGCCCTGTGACAGAGGTTGTCTGAGAGAATATTGGGAGCAACAACACCATGAAGTCCAAAGAACACACCAGACAAGTCAGGGATAAAGTTATTGAGAAATTTAAAGCAGGCTTAGGCTACAAAAAGATTTCCCAAGCCTTGAACATCCCACGGAGCACTGTTCAAGCCATCATTCAGAAATGGAAGGAGTATGGCACAACTGTAAACCTACCAAGACAAGGCCGTCCACCTAAACTCACAGGCCGAACAAGGAGAGCGCTGATCAGAAATGCAGCCAAGAGGCCCATGGTGACTCTGGACGAGCTGCAGGTGGGGGAATCTGTCCATAGGACAACTATTAGTCGTGCACTGCACAAAGTTGGCCTTTATGGAAGAGTGGCAAGAAGAAAGCCATTGTTAACAGAAAACCAGAAGAAGTCCCATTTGCAGTTTGCCACAAGCCATGTGGGGACACAGAAAACATGTGGAAGAAGCTGCTCTGGTCAGATGAGACCAAAATGCAAAACGCTGTGTGTGGCGGAAACTAACACTGCACATCACTCTGAACCATCCCCACTGTCAGATATGGTGGTGGCAGCATCATGCTCTGGGGGGGCTTCTCTTCAGCAGGGACAGGGAAGCTGGTCAGAGTTGATGGGAAGATGGATGGAGCCAAATACAGGGCAACCTTGGAAGAAAACCTCTTGGAGTCTGCAAAAGACTTGAGACTGGGGTGGAGGTTCACCTTCCAGCATCAACGACCCTAAACATAAAGCCAGGGCAACAATGGGATGGTTTAAAACAAAACACATCCATGTGTTAGAACGGCCCAGTCAAAGTCCAGATCTAAATCCAATCCAGAATCTGTGGCAAGATCTGAAACTGCTGTTCACAAACGCTGCCCATCTAATCTGACTGAGCTGGAGCTGTTTCAAAGAAGAATGAGCAAAGATTTCAGTCTGTAGATGTGCAAAGCTGGTAGAGACAGACCCTAAAAGACTGGCAGCTGGAACTGCAGCAAAAGCTGGTTCTACAAAGTATTGACTCAGGGGGCTGAATAATTACGCACACCCCACTTTGCAGTTATTTATTTGTAAAAAAATGTTTGGAATCATGTCTGATTTTCGTTCCACTTCTCACGTGTGCACCACTTTGTGTTGGTCTTTCACCTGGAATTCCAATAACATTGATTCATGTTTGTGGCTGTAATGTGACAAAATGTGGAAAAGTTCAAGGGGCCGAATACTTTTGCAAACCACTGTAAGTCAAACGTTACACAACTCATTCTTCTTGCATCATCTACTTCTGTACCATTGATTCATTAATGTTGAATTCTCTCGCAGCTGCTCTATTCCCATGTTCTGGACCTGAAAACAGGGTTTGGTTTCGTTCTATAATACTGAACTTATTTATGATGGTTTGAACTTTGAGAGTGTTTACACAAGAGAGAAAAGTGTGAAAATGTTCATGCCTGTCTGAGAAAAGTGTGTAGTGAGGGGTTTTACAGCCTTAAAACATTTATAATAATTGTAAAAAATAAAGTTGGCTACTTTGCGGATTTCACCTATTGCGGGTTATTTTTAGAAGGTAACTCCCACGATAAAGGCGGGACCACTGTATTGGATGGAAATTCACTCTAACTTCTCTCAGTCAAACAAACTGGCTGTTCTTTGGCAGCTTTTTCAGTTTTCAGGAGCACAGAGCTGAAATAATGATGATGTTTCATTCTTGTGTTAGAGGGAAATCTTTTTAGTTTCTTTGCACCCTGATCTCACAGTAATGCATGATGTGCCCATGGCATGACATTGGTATGGTATCAGCATGCGGGGTATAACGTCAAACTTTGGACAGTATGCAATGATATAGTATGACAGAGGTAGAGGCAATGGTACCACAGTGGCAAAGAAGGGTAGAGGAGGAATGTGCTGCTTTCTGCCACACTAAGGGCTGGTTCTCAATTTTTGACTGATTTTTGAAAGTGCAGGTGTACGGCCATGCTGCTTTTTAATCAGTATTTCAATAACAAATGAGACTAGATTCCAAACAGGGACAAAAGCTGAGTTTTGTCTGTGTGATGACAGCTGTACTGTAGTATGTACGGTGCACGCTCAACGCTAGTACAAGCTGAGCACGTTGTGATGTCACAGTGGCTCATAACACTACCGGTTACCTTGGTTAATGTTTCATCCATCATCGCGTCACAAAGCTGACATTTTTCACGAGTGAACTTTGTGATGAAATTTCAAAAATGAATTTAACATTTATTTGCATCTGTGTTTTAACTGTCTCATATTTTCTACATCAGATGTGTTTTGCAAATTGTTCCAGAAAAAATTTATCGTGTGATTTATCTGAGAAAAAAAGTCACACTAACGATAAAGTCTGAAAAATATCTGCTTCAGAAACATTATGGTGATAACAGCATGGGCAAGGAGAACATATGGCTCCTGCCGCCAGCAAACGAGACCTAGCAAAGCAGAACGAAAGCAGCAGAGATGGAGGGCTACACTGCAGGTGGAAATAGCTGCTACGGGCTGGATGGAGCTTCCTCTGGAAAATATACTGGGCAGCACAGCCCCTCCAAATAACCTGACGTAGAGCTAAAACTGTACAGGAGGAAAAGAATGGAGATCCTTTTGGAGCCAGCAGGACTGCTCTGTCCTTCCAGTCTACACTCCTTACTCACGTAGCAATCAGAAGAACAGCCTGAACAAGTGGACTCTGCAGTGGCACGCTCAGCCGAGCAGGCTCACAGCAGAATAAATGATGCTGCACACTTGGCCTCCCTCACCGCATTCTACAGATATCATTAGTGCCTCTGCGCTTAATATCATTATTGCTATTGTTATCATTATCAGAACTATTTATCTGTAGTCCCCCTGTGTGCAGCGAGCAGCACACTTTCCTGCTAAAAATCAATAGTGATTTAAAGAGGATGCTTCTTCTTCTGTCCTCATTAATCTGGCTCCCGATGCCTCTCCTGCTGCTACCTCCTCATGACAAAACCACATCTACCAACTGCCTGACACCACCCCTGCGCGCGCACACACACACACACACACACAGAGCAGTATCTTTTAATCAGTCTATTAAGGAGAGCAGGGGTGCCATGCTGATGATAAAGTGACCTGTGAGCCGGTGTGCGTTCCCCACTCCGGCCACAGCAGAGGACAGATAACAGCTCAGTGAGCACCAAGATGATGATGATGATAATGTTAGAAACCCAAGGCCACGGAGCATATCCAGCCCCATCCTAAATGTCAGCCGTCCTCCTGCATTACTGTGACTACGAGGCTTGTGACACGCAGGCCTGCCTACAGTTATGAGCCTGGCCCCTGTGTGAGCATATCCACTGTGACAGATGAACGGAGAGTTAGAGAGGAACGAGATGGAGATAGATGGAGGAGCAGGGGGTGGTGCTTGTGGGAAAGGTGTGCTAGCTTTACAGATGACAGTGACTGTTGTGTTTCTCCCTGTCAGCTTGCAGAGAATGCATCAGGCTAAAGGACCAACCGACCTCTGTGTGTTTGGTTAACCCGGGGCTGACGGGTGGCACCGTGACGGGGTGTGACAGTGCACACCACAGATGGGAAAGCAAACGCGATGCCCCGTGTCAGCAAGCAGACACCCTGCAGTGACAGCCACTGCTCTCAACACCCCAACCAACAGAGAAGCACAGCGAGCACATGTTTGTGGCTACAAACAGCCCACTATGAGGGCGAGGGGGCACTGACAGCACTCAGGTCAGTTTTGCAGACATAACAGCACAAAGTACGCGTGCTTCTGACGGTGCCGCTACACACTGGACGAGCATTGTAAGAACTAGTGAACGGACACGGGATAAGTTCTTTCTCACACATTCACACTGGATGGGCGTGATACTTGCAGCGAGTATCACGCCCATCCAGTGTGAAGCAGCCAGGGATCGAACCAGCAACCTTCAAAGCTCTCGTTCCTGAGCCACAGCCACGCCCACTATAAGGCGTGACAGAGTGATCTGTCTGTGACAGGACTGTATTACAACCAGGATGTTGAAGAATTTTGAATTTGTTTGCACTTTCCTATTTGAACTCCTGGATGTATTTGCACAGAACTCTGAGGAGAAGCTCGCTGTGTTTCTCATGTTTAGATCATTTGCTGCTCTGTGGGGTTTCGGCTGATTTCACAGACACTGGCGTGATCCACGTTTGCATGTTTCTCCGTACAGCTAATGGAAAAGTAAGCAAGCCAGAGGCTGTCAATGCCGATACCCAGCAGGACAGCAGCTCGTCTCTGTTTCTACTGCGTCTGTCAGCCATTCGACAGCGAGCCGCCACCTTGGGCTCACTATCATGACAGCTGCATGGGTCTGAGTCGAGAGCCGGTCAAGCAGAGACAGAGAACAGACAGAAACATATTAGCACTGTGCACATTTTCACACGCTCCATCCACAAAAAGGAGACGGTTTGTGATTGCAGGACGAGTTATTATCTTTGAGAAGACAAAGCATCACGCAGCTAATTTTGACTTTTGTCGGATAAATACGTTTCCTGGCCAGATGTCACACACCCTGAGACTTTCTTTTTTTAGCTTCAGTATTTCCTCTGAGCAGAAACTGAATCTTTGTGTTTTCAAGGAGTCCAAGTATACGTTCTCCACCAGTGGGTCAGTGGGTCCCTCTCACTCTCCCTGCACTCTGCTTTTCTCCGGATCTGTGATCAGATTGTGATTGACATGAGCGTCTGAGATAAACTTTAACTTTCTACGTCTGAAAATCCGTCAGTCGCTCCCAAAGTGTCACTAGCACTGGTATGGCTTGTTCGAGCAAAGGCACGCTACTGCTCAGTACAGCAGTCCCAGAAACTCTCCCGTGAGTGTGTTTTGTGATATCTGACACATCAGAGCTAATGTAGTTGAGCTTGAAAGTAGGCTAATACTGTCTAACACTGACACTCCCACACACCTTACCAATCTGAGCCATAGTCTCAGTAAACCTCATCACTCGGGCAACTCACACATGGACTCTTTTCTTTGCACTACGTCTGAGCACTTTGCAACTATTTTGTTCTCAATTGTGTGCTTTTCTACTATTTCTACTATATTTCTCCTGCTTGTCATTTGCTGCTGTCTAATAATGTGCATGAGCACCCACAATTTCATTGTACACGTACAATGATAATAAAAGGCTATTTCAGTCTATTCTTTTTTAACTAGCAGCTCTGAAAACGTGTCATATCCACAGACGGCCACAGGACTTCTACATCAGCCTGGCTCCTCAGGGTGGAGGTCTGGGAGCCAAACAGAGTTTACTGTAAGGTGAAGGGCCCAATGGGGTCAGTGGTTTTCTTCTCATGGCAGGTTATGTGAAAAATGTGTGTTCACCCATAGCATTACGGGGATGTGACTCAACACAGCATAAATGCTGCACTTTGAATGTGGCCGCTGGCTTCTTCTTTGTCATGTTACCTGCACACTGTGGGCCCTTCCTTGACACTACAGCATCCAAGCGTGCCACAGGAAATGCCTTTGTTGACATCCCATGATACAGGTACGTATCGGCATATACCATTATCCAACATCTTTCAAACGTAGGTACACCTTCTGGTGCTGAACGCCTGCAAACAACAAAGGCTCGTTGCTTTGTTAGATATTACTGCATACGAGTGGAATACGTGTGAGCCTTTTGTGGCTGAGTGGGTGGTAATTACACATCTATAGCTTCTGTTGGGCTGACAGCCCGGAAAGTGTTGGATGTCTATTTGCAGCATCTTCCACAGTTGAAAGAGTGCAGCGTGGTCAAGGTCAAATTCGATTTGTGGGCTTTATTTCTGAATGTGATCACACACTTGTCCTCTTCTACCTTTGAGAAGACAAAGAACAATCTGTGGTACAAGTATTGCTTCCTAACAAGTGAAGGGTTTAGGTCCGGTGTTGGAGGTGAGGGTAAAATTGCCTGATAGAACAGCTGGAGAGGCCTAATAAAAAGACAGAGCAGGACATTTTCCACCGTTCACTGTAAAGCAGGCGTGCAGTGTTACAATCAGGTGCTGTGGGTCTAGTGTCAGCCCAAACACAGACATCAGGTCTGCCTCCCCCACACAGATTAGAGCCTCACTGCAGTGGGGCTGTGTGAACGCGTCACAGCCCCACTGTCTCGCTCCAGGGTGAGCCGGCAGGTAACAAGCCATCACATCATCACATCCAAGCCAAACCGAGCCCACTCTGCTGGTGTGGACAGGTGAACCGAGTTCCTCCAGCAGACGGAGCGCGGGGTTGTAACGCTGTGCTAGGAGTGTGCGTGAAGGGACACAAACAGGTCACGGACCAGAGACAGACAATTATTCAGTGAATAATTGTGGTCGTGTGTGGAACAGAAAGCCCGTGTTGGACGTGTGCGGATGAAACTTACCGGGATGACTGTGGGCCCCACGGAGCACGAAGGCTGCAAACACGAGAGGTAAAATCCAGCAACAGCACGACCGCAGTAGTGTCCACATGGCAGGGATGTGCGCGTCCACATGCATACAGCACCCACGAACAACTGTTGACTCTCCGTCCTCACCGTCCACTCAGTGACCGCGCAGCAGGCAAGATGCAGGCGGACGGACCCACAGAGGTCCACACTATTCCCTTCTTATCATACCACTCGCGCGGACGCTGGTGTCTCCGGGAAAGCGCGCGTGTGCGTGTGCACGCAGCTCCTCAAAGCGTTCTCTGGCTTGTGTGGCTGCGGCGGTGGAGGTAGCGCTGTTTAGGCACAGGGACAGAGAACAGTCGGCGCTGGAGCAGCGGGGAGGGTAGCTTTCATCCCTCCACCATCCACCAAGTAACAAGCGAGCCCTACTCTGCTACACGCTTCAAACGGCCAGAGAGAGAGAGAGAGCGGTCAGTCCTCTGGATCCTAGCGCCGGGGAGGAAGCGCGCACTCTGAGCACACGCACAGATAATTAGAGATGTTCCATCTCCACAGCTTCGGTGTGTGTTCACAATTAAAGGATTGCACCTCCGCCTCAGGTTTGTCTTGGAATGAGTGCAGCGACCGTGGTTATTCAAACAAAATTAACAAAGCCTTGAAATTATAGAACGCTAGGACCGCCGTAATGAATGAATTAAATACACCATTAAATAATTATTTAAATGTGTCAATAATTAATTGAAATTGACAATAATTAATTAAAACGGGAAATAATTAATTAAATAAATAAATATTTTTGACACATTTAAATAATTATTTAATGGTGTATTTAATTCATTCATTTTGGCACACTTGACTCCTTCAGGTCTCACCATGAATTTATTTTATCTGTCAGCCTCACCCATCAAACCCAGGGGGCGGGGTTAACACTGATCGAGTCAAAACCATTGCTTTGGCCTGGTGGCCGTTGTTTTTAAAAGGCGTTTCTGCACACCAACAACCGGCATGTGGAAACGAACAGAACTGAACTTTGAAAAACCCTGTTTGTGTGTCACCAAATACCGCTTTAATATTTTTTAGCCGAGAATGTAGTGGTTTAATCTTAGATATCTGGTCGGTTTGTCAAGATACAGCCTCTTTGCAAAAGTGCTTCGATAATTTCGGAAATGTCTGCCCAGCCCAGTCTCAGGGCAAAGCGTGGGATAGACCCACTCGCCTCCCAAGCAATCGAGCTGTTATTAGCACCGACAAAGCGCAGGCCTGGTACACAGCTGTACAGCTGTAACCCCCGCAGTATGGAACTCCAAAGTGTTCAAAATTAAATAAATAAATAGGTCAAGATGAAATAAATAACTATGTGAATAAATAAGACACAGATATGTAATGTGAGAATGATATTGTGAAATCATGGAACACAAAAAAATGCTCATTATTGTGAAATACATTACATTCTGCTATATAAATTTACTTATTATTGTGAAATATTATTTCATGGTCATTATTTTTCACAATAACAGAGATTATTCCTGAGGCATTTTATTTATTTCCAGCCGTTTTTATTCCAAAATGACCTTTTTTCAAAGTCAGTCTTTATTTCAAAATCCCGTTTTTCCCAGTGGCCAATTGTGCACTGCTGGCACGTCTCTGCGCAGAAAAAAATCTGCGTTGCGCACAAAAAAAAATCTAACCTGAATTGAAATTACAGTAAATACATTAATAATTCTGTTTGGCAGTGTCAGTCAGTGACTGGCTGCTCCAGTATGGGATTAGAACGATGCCACCTTATCCCACAGTCCAGCCAATCACGCGATTCACATTCGTATATACGCAGCTAATCAACATCGCTGACAGGCTATGACAGCGTCCTTATGCGCCCACACCGGTGTTTTAGCGAGCAAAGCGGCTGATGTGGAGTGAAGCCACGTTAATGACAACGACTACAACCACTGGAGATCTGAGCAGGACAGACGGAAGAATTGATGGAAAAAGTGTGGACTTTATACCAGTTTTTAAATTGTGACCAGAGTTATGATAAAAATATCTGCAATGTTTGGTTTTCTTCCTGAATACTGTCGTTGTTTATATTTACTGCGGGAAGAAACGGTAAAAACTGCGTTTTATAAGAAAAACGCTGGAAATCACTCTCCGCCTGTGAGCAAAAACAAAACCAAAAAACCCCGCCCTTTCCTATTGGTCAAAAAATGTACCATGTTGACCAATCAAAACATGACATTTAGTTGTTTAGGGAGGGGGGACGTTTTAGGAGTGACGGCGGCTGGCTGCCTCTGCCTCAATTTTATCCCACAACTTAGACATTCACATTACTCACACTCTCATTACACATACATATAGGATCTTGGGGGTGGGCAC
>NW_005188829.1:0-7599 GCF_000239375.1 Pundamilia nyererei
CTTTGACTTGCAGACGCTGGAAACAGAAAATAAAAGTTTTATCCTTGAAAACTTAAAGAAAGGGGCGGAGTACTGCATAGAGGTGAAGCTCAACACCAGAAAACTAAACAACCATGAGCCGTCTGCCTGGAAGTGCACCTTCACCACGGCGGTGGACCAGCAGAGAGGTGAGCTGATGTGCAGCCGGTAAGGCGGGCGTTGTTGCTGAATCAGAGCATAATGAGCTGCCACAATTCATCTGCCTCCTTATCTGTGTAAATATGCAGAGGGAGTAATTACTAACACATGCCAGGCTGCCCCTCTCGCCAGTGGGACTCCTCCCCCAGCCACCTGCTCCACCCATCCCTCCCACAGCACAGCCACAAACCACACCCCTCCGCTGTACTCCGGCTGGTTCAGACAGTCGTCTGCATGGAATAATGTGTGTCTGTGTGTCTGCAGGCCTCACTTTAGGTTTGGTCATCGGCGTCCCGATGGTTGCCATCTTCATCGTCACGAGCTGCCTGCTCCTCCTCTTCTACACGGGAGTCATTTGTAAACTGAAGGAAACTGTGCCCAGAGCTCTAATTGTAAGAAATCCAGTTTCATGTGCACTCTAACACCTGTGGTTTGAGAGATTTTATAATGATGTGTTTATTTCTGCTGTGAAGTTGAACATCGCCTTCATTTCATCCATGAGCGTCTCTCAGAGGACAAAGTTCAAACACTTTGAAGCTCCACAGTCGTAAAGCTCCTCCAGCATATTGTGATTTGCATTTCCACAGAAGGACCAAAGTCCTTCAAAGGTTAAGCAAATGAGTCAGCTGAGCTGAAAACGACTTCTGTTTTGCCCTGCTGCTCTGTGTATATCTTGCTTCAGTCTTAAATATGATCAACCTATCTCTAATAATCAGCTGTGTACCACAGGCCTTCAAGCTGGCTGTAGTTAAACCTTTACTCAAAAAGCATCTCTAGACCATCTCTAGATCCTTGAAAGAGTAGTTGTCAAACAGATCACAGTGACTGTCCCCAGAAAACAGCTTTGGCTGATGTGTTTGTCCTGCATACTTAGACACAGCTGTGACTCGATGATACTCAGACATCTTCAGCAGAGTTTGCCTCTGTTCCTCCTTCTCAGAGCTTCTTTCTCTTCTCTTTGTAGACGGCTCTAACCAAAGGCTACGTCCTGACCCCGCAGCCCACCGTCCCAGATCCCATCTCAGTTAACTCGGAGACCGGGGAGCATAACAATCACACAACATCACCTTCTGCCAACATTGACGATGTCTCAGAGGACGACGACGATGGCAACTATGTGAACAGAGCAGTGGATCTCTCCTCGGGGGAGAGCTGCTGCTGTGAGGAGCTGTCTGGCAACATGTCAACGAACAGCGAGCCAACGGCAGCACTGGACGCTGGAAGCTCAAGGTTATTTGCTAAGGTGAAAGTAACGGCGCTGCCTGCAGAGTCTGACGAAGGCCAGGTGGAGACGGAGGTGGAGGGAGCGCAGCTCTGTTTGGTGAAAGAGAGGAGTCGAAGTGGAGTCTGGGGACAAAGTCAGGACGAGGAGGTGACGAAGTCCAAAGAGGACAAGGAGGTGCGGGACATCTCCGGCAATGTCAACCTGTTCTCAGTCACCCTCGCCTCAATGGCTGCACGCGATGAAGATGAGGAGGACGTCACAGGCTTTTTGAAAGAGTCCAGCCTGGAGGGTTTACCTGCCACAGACTCACAAACTGAATCAGATCACCTGACACCTCAAGTATTCCCGACACACACAGACCGCACTGCGAGCAGATGTGAAGGCAACAGCACGGACACGCTAACTGAAGAGGAAGAGGAGGAGTTCTCGCCCTATTTGAGAAACAGATGATACTGATGTGTGCTGCTCTGAGCGTCGATGACTCGCAGGTTCTCCTCGTGTTTGTAGACCAGCTTATTATTTGGTGCTGCAGGTCAGAAGATCTGCAAATGAACCAGCCGGATTTTCTGTGTCCGACGTTTTGACTTGTTTGACTGTGAACGTAAAACTGATGCTGCCAAATGGGGTCCAGACACTTTTTAATGTTGTTTGAAAATTAACATAAGCATTTTAAGAAAATCAAAGGAAACTGTGACATTTCTCTTTCTAATGTTCTTCATTAAATATAGATTTTAATGTTTATACATTCTTGTATTTTGCTTGTTTACATTATTGTATTTTGCACAACTCTGTTGCTTGTGAAGCTCGCACACAAGAATTTCACTCACATGTGCTGTACCAATGTACCTGCACATGTGATGTGACAATAAAAGTGATTTGATTTGATTTGATTTGTTTGCTTTTCTCCTGGTTTCCATTCTCCGTACTTCATAATTAAGTTTGGGTCATCTCACGCTGGGTCTCCTCTGTCTCAGACAAACTGTTTTTGCTGCAGTGACTTTAAAACTGCTGCTTTCTGATTGGCTGCCCCTTGTAAACAGAAGCTGGCTGGAGCTTCTGAGATGACCATATAAGGGTATACCCTCCCTCTGATATAATACAGTCTCAGGTGTAGAAAAAACTGTCTGCAGAAGAGCCTTTGACTCACTTGTTCATACATTGACCAGTGTTTCATATAAACATCCATGGCTGGAACAGAAGATACGTGAACAGAAATTGGCAGAAAAAGAATAATGTGATAATTATTACATTTTATTTTTTAATATTTAAAAAAATGAGTCCTTAATGATTTTTCCATGCTACCTTACATTGGTGTCGTGGGTTTAAAAATTTGACTTAACTCAAAATTTTGATTTAGTAAATTGAAATTTTGACTTGCGTACCTCACAATTTTGGGATCAAACTACCAACCTTCCAATTAGCAGATGAACTGCTCTAACACCTGAGCTACAGCCACTCTGTACTCCATGCTAATATTGTTGCTAGCCAAATCATAATGCTAGTGGATTTCCAGATTACTTCAGCAGTATGACTGTTGACATTTAATAATGTAATCGGATTAAGCAAAGGTCTGCAGTGGTTTGTTGCAGCAGAGTTGTAACATGAAGGCAGTTTATTCCTACATTAGAATGTAAATGGGAACTTTGTAAGGGCAAAGATGGAGGGTAGCACAACTTCCAGAGGGTACAAAATCAGTTTAAAGGCTTATTTTGAGACAAACCTCCAAACCTTTCAATCACATTTGACTGCTGATGTTATTTGTGTGGTTTTTATGTCTTGGTGACCTCTGGAGTTACGGTTCATTTAGAGAAAAGTCACAGGTATATATCAGCCTTTTGTTTTTTAGTGAAGCAAGAACAAGGATTGATGTACACAACATGGCTACAAGATATGCACTTTCAATCAAATAAATAAAATGAGAACTTACTAAACTTCTTTGTGTTAAAAGGTTTCACTGCAGTTTTGGTTTTCATAATCTTAAGGGTTTGAAAATAAGAAATCGTTATTTTATTCCACCGTGGTTTGTTGCTGTGGTTATAAGATGACCTGCTCGTGAAGCGCGTGCACGGATATTTAAAACTAAATGTAAACCTCAAATCTAAGGAAAATAACCACCAACTATATCACATGACTTCTCAAAGCTACTGGGAGCCTGTCAGGTAAGCGTCCGTGCTTCAACAACATCACGTGATTTCCTATCACCGACTTCCCGCGGTGCTGCATTCATGACCGCCGGTCTAATGAGATCTCGTGAAGAGACGGCGTTATAAACCGCAAAGAAAAAAAATATCTATAGATATATATTTGCTACACCCGATTTCAGGGACGATGTCCCGTTAAATCAACTGTGACGGTATATTTTATGGCGTCTGTCCGGTTGTGTTTAATGCTATGTGTCAAACGAAGTTTACACTTTATGATTTGTCAGACTGGTCAACAACAAACTCAAACCGACCGAGTGGGAAATGTTTCTAAGTGTTGTTGCTGTGTCATTGTTGGGTGTGATGTCGCTGTGATCAAAGCAACGACACAGGAGCAGGAGAGAGTTCGCGATTACCGGAGGTCCGTGAAGGCAGCGGGGCGGCAGCAGCGTGTTTCGGTCCTGTGACAGCGCTAACGGAAGCATATCGGGACGCTCACCGGGACAGGTAACACGCTCGGACTCATTGATCGGTTACTACCAGCCTGGAGCTTTGATCTTTTACCAACACAGAGGGTGCTAGCCCGTTAGCCTGTTAGCCCGTTAGCCTGAGATGAGGAGGAATTTCCGGCGAGTGGGCGGTTTGAGAAAAACACGAAAACTTGAACCTGCGGACCAGTGACGCTTCATGGGGGCTTTATCTCTCCGTAACAGGTCAGCAAGTTACACTTATCTCACAGTCTGTACTTACAGGGAAGTCTGAGGCCAAACCAGAGGCTAACAGAACCACGGGGGTGTCAATAAAGATTTATTTCAATGTCAAAACTTTATTAACTGTGTTTAACTGTAAGACACGAGACAGAAAGTAAAAGCGTGGGTCTGTAACTGCACTTTCATCCCTGCTCAGAAAGGGAAACCAGCTGCTGTCTGTCCGTTGAGGTGCTGATGGAAGCTCGGCAGATGTGCTCCAGCTGTCATGACCGCTCTCACCTGGATGCTCTCATGGCTGCCTCTGATCCTGCCAGGTGAGCGCGCACTCAGAACCACGTGATCTTGCCTCTGCGTATTTCTGGACTCTCCGTGTCATAGTTCAGGCCGTTTCCTCTGGAAACCACCTGAGTGTCCCGGCTGTGGTCATCCACTCACCGTCCGCTGCTTCCTGTTCCTTTGTCACTGTAAAGGCGTGTTATTCAGTCAGACCTGAGACCATGAAATCATCAGGAAGGAGTTGGCTGAGCCCAGAGTAGGCTGCTCATGTTGTCACAGACTTGTGTCCAATCAGACTTTTCAGACTAGAGGCTGCAGCCGTCTTTAGGACACTATATTAGCAACAGTTTGCAGCTCTTCTTTCCAGAGGTTTAGGAGTGTTTATGGGAATTTTGGACCATTCGGATGTTGGACGAGAAGCCCCGGCTCACAGTCGCTAACTCATCCCAAAGCTGTTCTGTTGGGCTGAGGTCAGGACTCTGTGCAGGCAGGTTCTTCCACAGCTCATCCGTGTCTTTCTGCACACCGGTGTGCAGCCATGTTGGAACAGCCATCCCCAAACTGTTCCCACAAAGTTGGGACCATGAGATGGTCTGCTGAAGCATGAAGTTCCTTTCCCTGGAACGACTGAGGGTGGGGAGATGTTTGCTGGGTCTTTCTTTCCTCCCACAGTTCCCACACATACAGATCTCAGCTCCTCCCACAGCGTGCACAAAGCTGGAGTTGTGTCAGGCGTAGAAGAGCTGTTGCCTGTTTAATAATTATGTAGAGTGTCCGTGAAGAATAATAATTTTATTGTTTTTCTGCTGACATTTAAGATGTTTCATTTTGTGCTGCGGGTCAGATAACTCATGGTGCTGGTCTCCTGCTGACCTTTGACCTTCCTCTTCCTGTCTGTGTTCCAGCTGTAGGTACCCTCCCAAAGCCCGTCAACATCTCCCTGACATCACTCAACTTCAGTTATATACTGAAATGGGAGGCGGGACCAGGCACACCTCCAGGGGTCTACTATAACGTTGAATACACAACTGAGAGGTGGGTTTACCTTCACACACTGACAGCTGCAGGTGTGCTGATGTCACCTGGTTGGTACCCTGATGATAGTCTGCGTTGTCTTCAGAGGAGTTCTGACATGTTTCTGGCACATATTGGCTCAGGTGATCACGAACACTTCCTCTGAGATCTGATGTTTCTCTCCTCTCTGGTCATGAAAGGAAACATAGCTGGAACCCGGTGGCCGGCTGTGAGCGTGTGCAGAAGCCTCTGTTTTGTGACTTGACGGCGGCGTTCTCCGTCCTAACGGAGAAGTACTTAACAAGGGTTGGAGCTCAGCTGGGAGGCCAGGTCTTTGGAGACCCGAACGAAACTGAGGTCCCATTCAAACCCATCGGTGAGTGTCGAGTCTTCAGCTCCGGAGACGCCACGAGTTTGTTATTTTCAGCCCTCTGAGCCGTGTGTGTGCGTCATGCGTTGTTTGTGATTTCTGCAGAACACCTGAGCCTGCCGCTGCTTAGCGTGGCGCCCAGCGACAGAAGCCTGAGCGTGGATCTTCACCCTCCGCTGGAGCGCCTCAGGCAGAGCTACAACATTCTCCGTTACGAGCTCCGGATCAGCAGCAGCAACCCGGATAAGATGGAGGTACATGAGAGAGGGAGACCAATCAGAACCCCCGGTTTGAGTTTCACCTCCGCAAATAAACGGCAAAGACGGCGAGGGTCAAATGTCACCTCAAGCAAAGTATAAGGAGGGAGGAGCCTGGCCTACAGGCCTGACACGGGACTGCGAGTTACCTTTCAAATCACACAACACTAACTCCACTCTGGACCCGCCCACTTCGTGTCGCTGTGGTTATTTTTCCGCTCACTCTCCGTGTCCGCCGCTTCCATTAATGTTTCCATGGTGATCCAGCTGTGGAATTCTGTCCCACTGTTATTACATGTCTCTGAAATGATGCTCGCCGAGCGTCCTCACCAGCTGCCGATGAGCATAAGAGCGTGCCTCGCACAGTAACCGTGGTGATACCTGAGCGCTGGCTCGAAGCGTTAGAAACAAGTTTACTTCCTGCTTTCATCTGTTAGCTCTGAGTGGATCTTTATGGCAGTGACGTACTCCTGAACCTCTGGGACAGAAAGTGTGGCCCACGGCTTTCAACGGTTTGAAGTCAGCCATGAGTCCTCTCTGATTTATGATAAATGTTTAAATATTTTGCTACATGTAAAAAGTCTGTAGGCTAAGAGCAGGCGTCACGTGAGAGACCTGCTGCTGTGTCAGTCGGAGTCTGTGTGAGCAGGATGCCTCCTGTGCTGATAATCTGTGCCTGTGTGTGCAGTTCATCAAGACTGAGTCTCTGAAGAGCTATAAGTGGGATCGTTTGGAGCCCGGCAGGCGGTACTGTGTCGCCGTGCGATTCTGCGACGAAATCGAGGACATGTACTCCAACTTCAGCCCGCCTGAGTGTGCTACAGTACCAGCCATCTTCTCTGCAGGTACACACACACACACACACACACACACACACACACACACACACACACACAGTGATTTCAGTTACCTCGCTGTCAGGTGGAAGATGGGTGACGCTAAAGGAGCAGCATCATAAACACTGCTGTTAGCCTGCAGTGTCGTTCAGGGCGTGCGTGTTAATAACTTTACATCAGCTCTGTGGAGCTCCACGTTTTTCAAAGCTGTGCCAAGTTTCAGCCCCCTCAGGTTGAACCGTGAGATGCAGCGTTTGTGTGTTTGCTTATTTAGTTTTACTCACTGGAAAAATCAAGTGGACACATGGAGGTGACAATAAAAAGCTTTTAGTCAACATTCATGCTGAGCTTCTGTTGTGACTGGAAATGGAGGGAATTCCCCGTGAAACACACTTCCCACGCTAACCTCAGCGAATCTGACTGATAAGCAAGTCACGGCTGGAAACAGCAGTGCTAGTACTACCTGTAGTAGTACTAGTACATGTAGTACTACCTGTAGTAGTACTAGTACATGTAGTACTACTACAGGTAGTACTACATGTACTAGTACTACTACAGGTAGTACTAGTACATGTAGTACTACTACAGGTAGT
>NW_005188829.1:7873-11530 GCF_000239375.1 Pundamilia nyererei
CATGTAGTACTACTACAGGTAGTACTACATGTACTAGTACTACCTGTAGTAGTACTAGTACATGTAGTACTACTACAGGTAGTGCTACATGTACTGTAGCACGATGTGAACGTTTAAATGTTGCTGTTTTCAGGCTGATGAGACTGATGTTCACCTCTAAACTCGTTGTGTTCCTGCGTGCAGACCCGCTGATCTCGGGCATGTTGTGCTCGTTGGTGATCATCGTCACGTTCTGCATCTTCATGCTGATCTCGACCGGGTTCATCTGTCCGAGACGGAGGCTGCTGCCGTCGGTTCTGGTAAGTTCAGAGTCAGAGCATCACACGCTGAACACGTCACCAAAATAAGACGATTTATTCTAGCATCTGATTCCTTCAGGTTTCAGTCGTCGGCGCTCGTAGGTCTGTCTGATGTTCGACCTTTGTTGTTGTTTCACAGTTTCAAAGAACGCCATCGCGATGCGTGTGACGAGTGGCTCTTATTTTGAAAGTTCAGTTGTTTTCAGTTATAAAAAAAAGTTTCCATCCTGTACCTGCACCGCTAACTGGACCTGACCCTTCAGCATCCAGCAGCAAACGGGTCAGAGGTCCTGAGTTTGAGCCTTTGAAGCGAACTCGAGGACGCTGGTTCATGAGAACGTGATACGATCGTGCTGTGATAGTCACGTAGTTTCAGTCTCACTCCTGTCACTTCTCATTGCTTCATCACAGCAAAGTGTTTTCCACGCGAACAGATCCATGTGTCTAAAGCACCAGAACGATCTCAGCAGAAATATTCCCGTTGATCTGCAGAGAACACGAGTGGGAACGTGTGAAGAGTTCTTTCTTTCTGTGGTTTCACATCTCTGTCATCTCACATCCTTTGATGCGTGTGAAGCATAAATCTGAGTGCAGATTACACCATCAGATGCTTTAACAGGACTCTAATGTGGTGGAATCGCCCAGGGTCGGGCTCTCTGCTACAGCTGGAGTCGCAGGCCAAACAGTTAACGTGCTGTTTGCTGTTTGCGGTCGAGCGGCGAGCGCTCAGCGTTTTCTGAGTA
Source organism: Pundamilia nyererei (assembly GCF_000239375.1). NCBI lineage: Eukaryota > Metazoa > Chordata > Actinopteri > Cichliformes > Cichlidae > Pundamilia > Pundamilia nyererei. The sequence goes on from NW_005188829.1 coordinate 8,916, forward strand.
AAGACACAGGAAGAAACAGCAGCAGGTGGAAACTCTGCCAGAGCTGCGGTTGTACAAACAAAGAGAGACAGCTGCACAGACTCAGGACGCTGCTAAAGAGCTCGCGCACACAGTCAGAGCGTGCAGGCAGGATGTGCTTCGAGAGGTGAAACACAGCCATGTTTTTACAGCTCGTACCGCAGTGAAATCCCATTTGCTCCCAGTCACAGCAGCGCTGAGACCCGCTCGGCTGCTCGGTCACCGAGCCGCTAATCGCTCCGTTCATAACGTGCCGTGTTATTCCTGGTGTGGAGATGCCAGCAAACAACTTTTAATACTCCTGCATCAGCACGAGCCGTCCATGTTTAAAGCGCTCACCAGACTGAAGTGTAATGTTTGTCCACAGAGATCTCACAGTGATTCAGTTTCACAGTGTCTCACGTCCCTCTGGTCACATTTCAGACGCTTCATGATCAAAGTAATGTTTTCATATCAGGGCTGAGAGCTCAGAGCTGGAACGCAGGAAGACCCCGGCCCCGGCCCGCTCTCCGTGCAGTGTTCAAAAGCTGCTTTTAAGTTTGGCTTTATTTTCTGCTTTGACCTCGAGCCTGCACTCAAACGTTGGCCACCCCTCTGAGGTGAAAGCAGAGCAGCGTTTCTGTGGTGTTGTGAGTGAGTGTTGTTTATCTGAAAGTTGAACGTCTTCGCCGCGTATCCGGGACTCCGGTGTAGCCCAGGGTAGGGTTCTCGGCTCATTGTTCTTCTGAGTTTATCACAACCCGAAGCAGCAGAACGCCGGCCAGCGGCTGCTTCCTCTGTGCACAGGAAATGTTATCACATAAAAAACTGGTGAATATTTAAAAATGTGGCCTGAGGAGCCGCTGGTTCAGTTTGGCTTTGAACCCAGTGTAGAAATGTTCATCTGGGTTTATTCTTGGTGTTGTCGTTCTGCGGTGTTTGCTGATATATGTCTGTGTTGGCGTCTTGGCTGAAGTTGCTATGGAGACTTGGTGACGTGAGTCTCAGAGCAGAGGCTGTCCTGCACAGGGAAACACTTCGCATCAGGAAGTCTTCTCTGTTACCTGCTGTGAGTCGTTATCTCGTCTTCTCACGTGATTATTTATCTGTAACCACCCGTTTGCTGGGATCTAAAGGTCGTGTGGTTTATGAGCATGAATGAACCCCAGGCTTATTTATTTATTTTTGCATTGTCTCTTTTATTGAGAGAAAGCAATTGAACACTTTTACACTGTCTTTGCTTTCACATTTTTAAACTTACAATTGAAAAGAAAAAAGAGGGAAAAAAGACTTGGGTAAGGGAGTAGCAGCAGGCAAGTTAGTATCACACGATTGTCATGGGAATTTAACTCGGGGCTTCAACGTAAAAAAAAATAAGAAAGCATGGTTCATAAAATAAAAAATAAAAATTACACCTCACAGGCTTAACGTATTCTGTAGGAAGTATCCCTCTGAAGTTTAAGAGAAAATGACCATTTTTCCATCGTATAGATCTCTGGTACAGAATGTTTTCCATCTTCCATCGTTGGTGGTTCAGGCGTAAGCCATTTCCTCGAGGCTTTTTACTCGTGGCCAGTAGTATATACAAGAGTCTTCTATCATTAGAGTTCAATTCATCCACTGGTGTGTTACACAGAAATATGGTCTCAAAGGTTAAAGGAAAAACAAATGAAAACACATTTTGTAGATGTTCGTGGATTAGTGCTGGCGACTAACTTTGCAATCCCAAAAGATTTGGAAACGGTTCGCTCCATCTCGCCCACATCTCCAACAAGTGTCGCAGTTCCCCGATATCTTTGCTGAGCAGGGCTGATGAAAACTCTCGTAATGATTTTACAGCAGAACTCACGGCAAACACTGGACCCGGTGGTAGCCCACTGTGTCATGCATGCGTGGCCCCAACACTCCTCTGTAATCGACAGGTTACCTTCTTTTCCCCACATTGCTTTCATATACAGAGAGCTGTGGTTTTTACACCGCAGGATGCTCTTATATCGTTTGGAAATCATTTTGCTTTGCGCTCCAGATTTGGTTAATGATAAAAATGTTTCTACAAACTAATTCGTTTAGGTTCACTTTTAAGTTTTGATTAAAATAATTTCTGGCCTGTAGAAATCTAAAGAAGTCGTCTGAGCCTAAATCATGTTTGCTCCTTTCAAAGCTTTGAAATGCCTCCTTGTGGACGAATGAATAATAATTAGTTATACCTTTTCAAATCCAGTTCTTGAATCTATTATCGTACTGATTCGGGGGGAAATCTGAATCACATGCTCACCATCAAAGCTTAGAGGCAAATTCTGATGACTTCTTTCAGAGCAGATGTGATTATTTGTAGTATGGGTTCATCTGCCATGTCTGTTTTGTTCTGTAACTTTATGTCCGATATTAAAGCTGTAACTGGTTTTCCTTCAACATCTTTCCATCCGGCGGTGTAATCTGGACAGCAGAGACATATCAGTGGTCTTAGCTGAGCTGCGCAGTAATATTCTCGTAGACAAGGAAGCCCACGACCTCCCTTTTCTTTCTTTAGTTGGAGCGTTTATATTTAACTCGAGCTTTTTTCCCGTTCCAGATGTGTTTTGACAATATTCTTACAATATTCAATATAAAGACTGAAA
>NW_005188830.1:0-9739 GCF_000239375.1 Pundamilia nyererei
CGTACATCCTTTATTTATACTCAAACACTTTCACAACTGGTAGGTGTGGCATGTACAGAACTCAACAACAACTCCTTAAAAGGAGAGACCGTTAGCTTATCTGTTGAAACAGGAGCTTATCTGTTGAAACAGTAAAAAGGCGTTTAACGGTCATATTCTGCAGTTGTACAACTTATAAGCTCTTCTTCCTTTAAATGAAGCTACAAATAAACATAACACAAAACTTAAAATCTTTCAACATTCCCTCCTGTTGTAGCTGCATTTAATAATATACAGCAGATAAATCAATGTGTTGCAGACACAGACCCTACATTATGAGTGCTTTCGGTCTTGTCATCATAAAAATGTGTATCATTCAAACATAATCATTCATCATATTAGTTTCATACTCATCGTCTTCTCCTTCCTCCTCGTCTGGCACAGTGACATATGCAACAAGAGATCGGGATATCATTTTTGATACCATTCCTCTTACACAGGGAATAATGCATGTAATAAAGATACAAAACATGATAAGTATTACGCCAATAAACATCAAAACCTTAAACATCAGCATTTTCCATGAGCCACTCATAAGCCAATCCCACCAATTACTTTGTGAATTTGCCCAATCAGTTACCTGTGCCTGTTGAATGTTTCTAAGTAATTGTAGAGCATTTGTCATATTGTCAGAATGCACATTGTCTGGAATATATGTACAACAAGTTGTATTAAACAAAACACACAGTCCGCCCTTTTCTGCCACGATCATGTCCAGGGCAACTCGGTGTTGCATAACAGTTATTCTTATGGCATCAATTTCCTGATTTTGCTCGTTGTTGATGCTGGTCGATGCATTTAAAAACAGCCCAAAACGATAGTCCAATAGTCAGGGGGTCGCTGTGGTTTAGGACAATTCCTGAATATTGATAACCTAGACTGGCAAAACTTGCTTCGCATTTCACTTGGGTCATGTTCATAGGTCTGCCATATAATGTAGCATGCTGTGTTGTAGCATGCTGTGTTGTAGCAGGCATGTGTGAGCATATATAACAATCTTTGCCTTCTGTGCGATTATATATGTATCTGTACCAGGCGTTGTTCATCCAGGGATGGATGTGGTCCTGTGTCACTTCAACCAGGTGTGAGTTGTCATATGTCCATGTCCTTCTATGCAAGTTGGCTTCTTGATCCTTTAAGTGCATCAGGGTCCATGCTGTAAGCAGCAGGGCCAAGGTGGTAAGCAGAATAATCTTCATGATGACCAGACACACCGATTTGCTCTGGTGAGTAGACTACAGGCGAGAAGTAGAAGGCGGGATATACCCAATCAGCCCTCCCTTCACCTTGTAGATCACCAAAGAGTCGGGGTGGTGGTGTCTTTAGGTTATGCTGTCACTCACTTCCACTTTTTTGCAATGGCTCTGGTGGATCCAAGAGGGCCTCTCAGCGATTTTGCAAGCTGTTGGTGTCGTTAGGAGTACTTGGTATGAACCTTCCCACGGGGGTGAGTTCCAATTCTTTCTCTGGAGTACTCGTATAAGGACCCAATCGCCTGGCTTTAATCTGCAAGAGACTAGAGAAGCGTCGCATGGCAGTTCAAAACAATATCCCTATTTTCTACTAGTTTTGCCATCCATTCTGCTAAAGTTGTCTCTCTAACAGATTTATCTATTGGTTCACTTGTATCAATTCATCCATCTTTTCACTGAGGTCTGATTCAAACCATCTTACTTCTGATTCTTTCCAAAAGTAATTTCACATGTAACAATTTGTATATGTGTGTTTTCTATTTTTGTTTACCTCTTTTTTGTGTTTTTACAGGCTAATCAAACTCATTTTGTATTTACAATCTACAAACCCTCTATAATTCTACTAACTTTTGATCTAAAATGTAGCATCATTCACACAAGATAAATCTCTGGCCAGTTTGAAAACACATCTATAAACACTAAGACATATTTTGATCCTTGACATTCATTCAATTCAATAAAATCCATGTGGATGGTGTGGGGAACTGGCCTCTCTTAGGTCTTAAGTTTCCTTGTGAGTTGTGTTTCTGACAGAATAGGCATGTTCTTACAAATTTTTTGCTGAAGTTTCAAAATTTATAGTGTAAAAGTGTGTATTGATTATCTATACATCCCTCCTGTTGACACGTGTTACTCCATGTGTCACTACAGCCGCTGCCTTGTGTAACGACTCTGGTAATATTGGTTTTCCTTCACAGACCATTAAATCGTCTTTCAGTTGTGCTCCACATTTCAGCCACTTGTTCTGTTCAGTGGTTGTTGCAGCTTTTGTTCGGTTTTTAGTACGTCAAATGGTATTTGTGCACAGTGTTCGGATGTTAGAAGCATTGTTTGTTGTGCAGCCTGTTTTGCTGTTTAATCTACAAAGTTATTTCCTTTCATGACAATAGAGTTGTCTTTTTGATGTGCTGCACATTTGCAAAACGCCAATTGTTTTGGCAGTGTAATTACTTCTAATAAGATTTTCAAAAAGCTGCCGTGTTTCACTGGGTTACCCGTAGAGGTAACCATACCTCTGTTATGCCAAATTTTTGCAAAGTGGTGCACTGCTGAAAAAACATACTGGCTGTCAGTGTATATATTTATATTTTGGCCTGTGTGCAATTCATATGCACATATGAGTGCATACGTGCAGCTGACTCTTTTACTGCCTTTGCTGCGGCTACACATGCTTGCACATGCAGGCAGGCCTGACGCAATAGAGTCTAATTTACATGAGTCTAAATTTCACCAGGAATGTTAACGAGCGTTGTTTTCCTCCAAATGCCTGTGTTATCACAGCTTTCATATAACCTGCTCCTCTATCTACACGTAAGTAGAAAGGCTTATCATAGTCAGGCAGTGCTAAAACTGTATCTGTCTGTAATGCCTATTTTTAAATAACTGAATGCTTCTTCTTCTTTTTTCTTCTCTATAGATGCAACATTACACTTTCACTTTAAGGCATTTTTAGATAATTTCTAGTTTTTCAAAGAATTCTCACATCTCACACATTTTACATATTTCAAACTTTGAAGTTAGGGTTTTTTTTATATATATATATATATTTTTTTAAACTTTGCATTACTCACAGCTCATAGCTCACAGCTCTAAAACTAGGCATTTGTAAATCATATGCCTAATCACTATGTGTCACTGATCCACAAGTATGGTCACAAATTCGCTTCCAAACCAACAAAATAAAATAATCAAACTAAAACAAAAAACATACATGAGTCAGGACACAAAAAAAATGCTACTACTGAAACAGAGCAGAAGTGTGAGGGAAAAACTGAGCTCACAGAGAGCTGCATGTGTTGGCTTTTGATAGCATGCAGCTTCTGCTTCTAAAATAAAAAAATAAAAAATATGTAACATGCTCATCAGCTTAGCAGTGTCCACATGTTTAATTCAGCTTCTCAATCCTGTAGTTTCAACTGTTGTCTACAGGGTTTGGCTTATTAGTTGTTATTATAGGTGTGCTCTATATCTCAGTAATGTTTTATCCAGGATAAATGACAGGTTTTCAAGCAGGTCAAGTGCCTCTATGCACTTAATTAGTTTAGGGGTTATATAACGGGTGGTGCTGCAGATGCGGCTGCAGGAACAGGTGGTGGTTTAATAAAAAGATTGCGAGGACCGCACAGTGTCTCGTCTTCTGGTTTTACTAAACTGGCAGTTAATGTCACGGTTCTGGGTCCGTTGGACCCAGTATTTTGAGTTTATTATGGGTTTTTTTTGTTTTTTTTGCATTATGGATTGTTTTCTGATGTTCTGGTGCTTCGTTTATTATTATCATTATGGATCTGTTTCTGTTATTCTTGGTGAGGGATCAGTTCTTAGGTTTTGGGTTCTCATGTGTATTGCAGTTTCTGTTCAGTGTCTAGTCTGTCTCTCAGTGTCATGTCTGCATCTGGTTTAGTAATTCTTGTTTCCTGTCTTATTGTGAAAGTCTTTGTCTTATGTTAGTGTGTGCAGCTTAGCTCCCCCGTCTCGTTAGCCCTGATCTCCCCCAGCTGTGTCTCCCTTCTGTTGCACATTCCCTCATTACTACCCTGTGTATATAAGCCCTGTGTTTTCCCATGCTCGGTGTCGCGTCGTACCCTCAGATCCTGCCTGTGTGTTCCAGTTAGTGGTTTCATGTTTGGTTTCTGTTTTGTTGGTGCCAGCAATAAAGCTGTGATTTTCAGTTATATTTCCGTCTCAGAGTCCTGCACTTGGATCCACATCTCCACCTCCCCGCACACAGAGCCCTGACAGTTAAGTTCTATTTTTCTGACTGTTTATCTTCTTTCTCTTTGTTTTCTTTCTTTTTTTTTTAAATTTATTTTCATCTCGCCTAACTGCTTCTTCTCTCCGGGCCTGGAAATATTGTAATTCTTGCGTACATTTTCCTTTCTTTTTTAAGTTTTTTGTTTATCCTATTCCTTTAAAAAAAAAAAAGCTTCCTTCACTTGTGTTAATGCTCAGGGGCTGCATTTTCCTTCCCAAATGGGACATTTGGTCTTTTTAGGATTTCTCCATCTTTGCACACTAATTTGTCCGGCGCCTGGACATTTTTTTTTCTTTTTTCTAACCACTGCTCGTCAGCAGTAAACTTGGTGGGCTGATTACCCATTATGACAGAACTACAGAGCCTTCTCTGGAATGAGACTCAGGAGTGGTTACGGGCACGCCCTTCTACTCCAGCTATTCGTGGAGCGGTGTCAGTTTTATGAGACGGAACTCAACCGTTCTCCTTTTGTCACCAGTACTTTGGCTACTGACAGGAAATAAAATAACAATAACAGTGAGAGTGATTCAGCAGCGTATTGTGCTGTTTATATCAATTCACTCTCAACACACAGAAAACACAAACATTTATTACACAATCGCGCAGATCCTTTCGGCGGATCAGTCCTAAAAACTCCTATTTTACAAATCCGTGCAGTGGATTAGACTAATTAAACCCTTTCGGCGGGTGAGACCCAAGTTTGTATTACGTGAGTGTAAGTGAGTGGTTTCTTTACCTCCCCAAGATTCTCTGGCTATGTTGGAGGTCAGCCACTGGATCCCAGCGTCTTGGACCACTGATAAGAACACTGGCCAGGACCCGAATTAACGCCCCTGGACTTTCACTCCTTCCTGGAGGAGGCTGTCGACAGACTTTCAGTGCGGGCTCTCCATGGCAGCTGGATACAGTGTAGACCTCCGTTTGGAGTCGCAACAATACAGTTGATGCTTCGTATCTGGCTCAGAGGACCAAGAAAATGTGAGGAGAAAATTCTTAGGAGGCAAAGAAACACAGACTCAGAGATTTTACATGTACATGGACGATGCCCCGTCACGGTCTGATCTGTTCTGCACCAATGTGTGCACAACAGATGTGACACAGAGGAATCGCGCGGGGCTGTCCGTACATCCTTTATTTATACTCAAACACTTTCACAACTGGTAGGTGTGGCATGTACAGAACTCAACAACAACTCCTTAAAAGGAGAGACCGTTAGTGTTAACTTAAAATATTAAATGTTTGTCATTTTTATAGTTTACCATTTGTACATAGTTTTAAAGAATTCTTTCAGTCCTCCCCTCCCCAGATCCTTAAGATTCTGGGAGGGGGGGGCGGTAGTGTTTTTATCACAGGAACACCCTTGTTTGATGTTGGCAAACTTCCTCCCCTTTGTATGGCTTCACTGTGTTATCTAGGGTGAACCATCTAGGGGAGACTACCCTCTTTATGACCAAGGATGTTCCTTTTGTGCTTTTATGTTATATGACCCTTTGATCAGCAGGATCACACACACACACATGCACACACACATTCTCACACAGTGCCTTGTCTTTTGTAACCAAGGGGGGTTACGTGGGGAAGGTATGTGTTTTGTTTTGTGCATTTTATGTTCAATATAGGTATTTGTTGTGCCTGAAAATGAACAAATAAATGAAATGAAAATGAAAACTATTGTTTATTGTGTGAACGTTGTCAATAAAAGGGAGCGAGAGGGGGCCATCGTCGGGGTCATTTGTGATGAGCTGAGATACCGACAAGGCCTCTCTTGGAAGTGAAACGATCGATCGCCGTTGCCTTGTTTTTCTTCCACGGGAATAAGTTCTGGGATCAGCGGGGTCTGACTTTAGAACGAACATTTTTTGGTCCTTCAGAGCCGGAACCCAAGATTTTTGCCGCACATTGAGGAGAGTGAGGACACGCTGCAGACTGTCGAGAACCAGGCCGTTAGGACGCCTGACAAAGCCCTGGAGTGTTAAATTCACGACCAGGCCGGCGAGATAGCGTCTAACCTCCCCTCGTGGATGGCGACTGACGGGATTCTGGGACTCTCCTGTGAACGAAACGCAACACAACGGTAAGCAAACCGAGAGCGTCTCTATAACCGTGTGTATGAATGTGGGATCCTAAAATAGAAACGCGTCACCGTGACTCTGTTAAACGCGAGTCCAGGGGAGCGCTGCTCACGCAAGCGCACGTGGACCCAAAACAATAGAGAGCGGCTACGGACTGTGCGTTAAACGCAAGTCCGGGAGCGCGCTAGCCACGTGAGAGAGACGCAGGCTTCTCCACCATTTGGGGCGTAGAGACAACCTAGGTTTGGTGACTCCGCCGTGAGGAGTGTTCGGAATCTCCGCCATATGGGGCGTTTGAGAGCTTTCAACAGAAGTTATAGGCCTTAAAAAAAAGTGTGTGAATGAACGTATGCATGTGTGAGTGCCAGTAAAGTGAACGCAGCAACACAGAAGGAAACCTAAGCGGTGTTAACGGAATTCTGTGACCTGTTGTGTACACGTAGCCTGGGTTTTGGGGTAAGGCGTTGCCTGCCGCAAACTTGAAAGAATTGTCATAATGGGGAATAAAATGTGTAAGTCTGCCTTAGAAGGGGATGTAAAATTTATGGAGAAATTTTCACCGGGCAGCACGCAGTATGTAGGTTGTTGGTGTGAAAAATATGGATTTGAAGGGACATTAGTGGAAGTTCAGTGTAAAATGCTGGTAGAAAGAATAGCTGTAAGTGTAGCAGGTAAAACAGGGAAAGCGAAGCAGAGGAAGGAATTGCAGTTAGCAGTTGCTAAGTTATGGCTGGAGCAGGCTCAAAAGAGAAGAGAAGCACAGAATGTTAAAAGAGCAATATTGCAAGCAGTAGTTGTGAAACCTGAGGATGAAACCACAGCTCAATCCACTGCAACTACTCTAGAACAACACCGTAGAAAAGCATTAGGAAGAGCAAGAATGTTAGCAGAAAGAAGAGCCAGAGAAGAGCGTGAGAGAGCAGAGGTAAAAGAGGAGGAGAAATTAAAGGCTGAGTATGGAGAGGCATTAGGAGCAGCATTGAGTCCAAGACAGACTAGGCAGGGTAGGAAACAGAAAGCAAAGTTAGTGAATACAAACGTTACAACTACATATCCATCCCTGACACAACACAAAAAAACATATGATGTTTCAGCCCCAGAGTGTGAAGATGAAGGAAGTTTTTCTCCTGATCCATTCCGTGAGGTGAGCACTTACCCTATGGTAGAGGTTGCTAACCCACATTTTGGAGTGGACGGGGATGATAGCCGCACTATTTGTGTTTACCGGCCATGGACCGAGTCTGAATGTGCTGATGCTTGTAAGAGCCTTGGAGACCCATTGACTAATGTTGATGAGTTTATAGCTCGACATAGACAGCTTTGTTCCTCATATCGTTTAAATGGACAGGAAACTGAGATTACTTTTAGGAGATGTCTCACTTATAATTGGACCCGTGTCAGAGGACAGTACACAGGTAAAGGGCCAGGTGATAACACCTTGCCCTATGGAGATGCAGGTCTCGTTGTCCAAATTAATGGAGTGTACGACCGTCTCAGAGATACTTTTAGAACAACTGCAGACTACACCAAAATCTCACAATGCACACGGAAGGAAGGAGAGGATGTTCATGAGTATCGAGGTAGATTAGAGGAAGTGTTTAAGAGGCATAGTGGACTTGAAGAGAATGCAGACGCAGCAGGCCCCTATCAACAGCAGCTGAAACATGCCTTAATGAGTGGGTTCCACCCACCCATTGCAGAGTTTATCAGAAAGCAAAATGTAAATCACACCACAGATGGAGTGACCCAATGCATGAACTGGGCAAGGCATGCACAGGATGTGATTAAGGGTAAAAGGAAAAATTTGCAAAATACACCAAATGCTGCCACATTTTATGTTGATGAAGATTCTCAAGAATTTTTTCAGGGGCAGACTAGACGAGGTAGAGGTAGAGGAGATAGAGGTAATTGGAGGGCCAGAGGAGAACGAAGGAGAAAGGATGAAAGGTGTTACAACTGTGGGAAAATAGGTCATTTCATTAGACACTGCGTTGAGGACCTACGTGAGGAGTATAGACGGCCAGGTCCACATAACCCCTCATATAATAAATGACTAATATCTGCTGACACTGCTAACACACATGCATGTTTAAACACCCCATCAGACTGCCACAAACAACAATCAGTGCCCCAAACCATAGATTTGACTGAAGTTTTGTTGAATTTATCAGGGAAAGAAGTAAAACCCTTTCGCACATTAACAGTGCAGGGGAAAACTATACAGTTTTTATGTGACTCAGGAGCAGATAAAACTGTCCTGAGGGACCATGTGTCAGGAATAAATCCATCGAATGGCATCATTTATGTAAAATCTGCTAATGGACAGTTAAATCAACACAGAATCTCTAAGCCAGTATAGATCAGAGATACATCTACTGGAGAGGCAGCTCAGGGTTCAGTAGTAATGTGTCCGACATGTCTTGTGAACCTTTTGGGTAGAGATATGATGGTAAAACTTGGAATCTCAATCATCCCCACGGCTGTTGGAATGATAACTGCAGGAAAAGGAGAAACTGCAGAAGCAATGGTTCACCAGGGCAGTAGCGATGTATATTACTATTGGACGCTTGACCTGTCAATCTCTAGGCCAGACCAGATAAACTGTAAAATGTTGACCACAGCTGAGGAGAGATTAGCTGAGGGCTATGATAGACAGGAACCAGATGAGATGCACATAACACTTAGGTTTAAAATGACACCAGGACCTGATGATGCCTACACTGACAAAGTAATGAAACTGGGTCCTCAAAGAATTACTGTAAAAACTGTATACACTGATGGTAAACAAATGGCAGGATGTAGTGTGATAATTTCCGAAGCAGCTCAGCAACTTTTCAAGGGAAAGGTGCCACATGTTTCACTAACTAAATGTAGCACAGCTGAGTGGGAAGATTTAGCATTTCTAGTGGAGCAGGGAGAGCACACAAATGAATGGCAGCAATGTGGAGGGGGGTGGGAGACAAACATGCATAGCAGTATCTTCCGTAAGAAGCTGGGGTGGGTGACACATGCAACACCTCAGGTACACTTAAAGGGAAGTGAGAATGAAACAGGAGAATGACATATGGTAGATCTAAATGATCACCCTGAGCTTAAACAGATTCCGGACATCTTGTGGTCAAAAGGAAAGACTGATGTAGGGTTAATGAAAACAGCAAACCCAGTAGAAATAAAGCCTAAAACTTCATATAGACCTAGAGTGAAACAGTATCCCCTCAAACCAGATGCAGAAGTAGGGATCAAGCCTGTAATAGAAGACATGATTGAAGCAGGAATACTGGTAGAAGCTCCAAATGCAGCATGTAACACGCCCATTTTTCCAGTGAAAAAAGCAGATTCTCAATCGTGGCGCATGGTTCAAGACTTAAGGGCTGTAAATCAAGCTGTAGAAAGTATTGCACCAT
>NW_005188830.1:9759-13296 GCF_000239375.1 Pundamilia nyererei
TGCTATAAAAAGACCATAAAGTTAGCCAACCATAGCTGTGGAAAGAAGTGACACTAATTTCTCACATGTTATTCACATTGTCAAAGTAACCTTCACATTTTCCCAAAAACACAGTGTAACGGCATCACCAACTCATAATCTGTAAACACAGTTTTCTTCACACATAAACCCAGAAATCCTGTAGTAGAAAAACATTAACCAGTTGTCCTGTTATAAATCACATGATCAAACCACATTAAGAACTGTAATGCTGTAGAAAAGAAAATGCAAATGTTAGCGCTTGTGAGCAACACAAGGTAGTGAATAACACCCCTGGTAGATGCACAGACACAGAAAGTGGCACTTAAAAGGTTAAATCGTCATGCAACCTCGAATGTTGCCGTCATCTTTTTGCTCCTGTCAAAGGAAACACACATAAATTCATCTGCACCTTTGTCAGGTGGGGGTTAACTTCGCACAGTCGTGTTACATCAGTAAAGTCTTGTCAGCTTTTGTCAGCTTTTACCAGTCAGTCAGTTTTTTTTTCTCTTTCACTCATTCATTCATGCATTCAGTCTTTCTTTGCTGATAGTGGAACCTATCGTCGCATTTAGTTTCCACTCTCAGCAAAATGACGTCATTTCAAAAAGAAAAAGAAGAACTTTAGCTCGGATTACATCGCTGAATCCTTTTTGGACAGGAACTTACTTTCTAATTGTCCCCAGATAAGTGACTTTCTCCTGAGCCCATTTTAATGTGGAGAAGCTCACTTGTAATAATTTTCTCGACGACGTGTAGCACTTTTAATTCCCGACGTGCAGATCTGCTTAAAGAAAAGAAATTCACAAACAGAAATCAGTGCACTGTTCTAATCGTACAGATCTGCTCAACAGAGATTATCAAACAAAACTTTCAGTGCACTGTGAAAGTATCAAAATAAAAAGGCCTCGTTAAGTCATGACACAAGCTCGACCACGTCAATCGCTTGACCTGTCAATCTCTAGGCCAGATCAGATAAACTGTAAAACGTTGACCACAGCTGAGGAGAGATTAGCTGAGGGCTATGCTAGGAAGGAACCAGATGAGATGCACATCACACTTAGGTTTAAAATGACACCAGGACCTGATGATGCCTACACTGACAAAGTAATGACACTGGGTCCTCAAAGAATTACTGTAAAAACTGTATACACTGATGGTAAACAAATGGCAGGATGTAGTGTGATAATTTCTGAAGCAGCTCAGCAACTTTTCAAGGGAAAGGTGCCACATGTTTCACTAACTAAGTGTAGCACAGCTGAGTGGGAAGATTTAGCATTTCTAGTGGAGCAGGGAGAGCACACAAATGAATGGCAGCAATGTGGAGGGGGGTGGGAGACAAACATGCATAGCAGTATCTTCCGTAAGAAGCTGGGGTGGGTGACACATGCAACACCTCAGGTACACTTAAAGGGAAGTGAGAATGAAACAGGAGAATGACATATGGTAGATCTAAATGATCACCCTGAGCTTAAACAGATTCCGGACATCTTGTGGTCAAAAGGAAAGACTGATGTAGGGTTAATGAAAACAGCAAACCCAGTAGAAATAAAGCCTAAAACTTCATATAGACCTAGAGTGAAACAGTATCCCCTCAAACCAGATGCAGAAGTAGGGATCAAGCCTGTAATAGAAGACATGATTGAAGCAGGAATACTGGTAGAAGCTCCAAATGCAGCATGTAACACGCCCATTTTTCCAGTGAAAAAAGCAGATTCTCAATCGTGGCGCATGGTTCAAGACTTAAGGGCTGTAAATCAAGCTGTAGAAAGTATTGCACCATGTGTCCCAGACCCTCATACCTTGTTAAATCAGATAAGACCAGGTATGACACATTTCACAGTGGTAGATCTAAGTAATGCTTTCTTTTCCATACCAGTGCATGAGAACTCACAAGGTTGGTTTGGATTTACATACCAAGGTAAAAAAATACCTACACTAGATTACCACAAGGTTTTTGTGACAGTCCGACCCTTTTTAGGCAGGCAATAACTAATTGTCTGCCTGATTTCATAATACCATCCCATTCAAAGATCCTAGTTTATGTGGATGATATTTTGATAGCGTCTGACTCAGAACAAAATGGTAAAACTACGTCTATAGCATTGTTGACACATTTAGCAAAAACAGGGAATAAAGCGTCACTTTCAAAGTTACAGTGGGTACAGAAGGAGGTGAAATTCTTAGGTCACCAGCTCAGTTCAGCAGGAAAAAGCATACACCCAGAAAGGAAAGCAGCTATTTTAGCAGCCCCTAGGCCAGTAACAAAGAAACACATGATGCAATTTCTAGGATTGACCAATTATTGTCATTCATGGGTACCAAATTTTGCTGAAGTAAGTCAACCACTGTTAGACATGATGTACGGTGAGTCTTTAGCTATGTCAGATAGTCTAAGCTGGACTCCAGAGGGAGAACAGGCATTCTGCACATTGAAACAACTGTTGACAAGCGCGACTGTGTTAGGATTGCCTGATTATAATAAGCCATTTGTCCAAACAGTTGACTGCAAAGGACATTTCATGACGTCAATGTTAGCACAAGACAGCGGGGGAAGAATGAAGCCAGTAGCTTACTATTCTAGAAGATTAGATCCAGTTGCTTGTGCTCTGCCTCCGTGTGTGAGATCAGTGTGTGCAGCGGCTCAAGCCGTACAATGTTCTGGGGAAATAGTTTTATTTCACCCTTTGACACTGCTAGTCCCACATGAGGTGGATGTTCTGCTACTACAGACTAAAATGACATTTCTGTCACCTGCAAGACACTTGTCTTTAATGTCACTCTTACTATCACAACCACACATAACCATAAAGCGGTGCACAATTATAAATCCGTCAACCCTTTTGCCAACGGAGGAAGAGGGCACTCCTCATGAGTGTAGAGAACATGTAGAGAAGGAGTGTAAGCCGAGGGATGACTTAACAGATGTCCCACTTGGTGAGGGAAAGGTTTGGTTTGTTGATGGTTCGAGTTTTAAAACAGCAGAGGGACAGGCTAAGACAGGTTTTGCTGTAGTAGATAGTGAGAAAATTATCTGTGCAGGACAATTAGCATGTTCTATGTCTGCTTAAGCAGCAGAGATAGTAGCTTTAATGGAAGCGTGAAAAGCTGCAGAGAAACAAAATGTGACAATATACACTGATAGCCAGTATGCATTTGCTACATTACATTTCTTTGCAGCGCAGTGGGCGAGACGAGGTATGACAACTTCGACAGGGAAACCTGTAGAACACGCCAAACTCCTGCAAAATCTGCTGGAGGCAGTGTTATTACCCAGTAGAATTGCAGTTTGTAAATGTGCAGCACATACCTGAGGGAAAGATCCAGTTGCATTAGGGAATGCTTTTGCAGATAAGATCGCAAAAGAGGCAGCTTTAGGAGCACATGGTGTTCATATTTTAGCAGTGCAACACCAGCAGACATTGCCTATTACACCAGATGTATTAGCAGACATGCAGGCACATTCACCTACTGCAGAAAAACAGTTGTGGCTCACCAAAGGAGCGAGCTTGCAGGATG
>NW_005188831.1:0-1502 GCF_000239375.1 Pundamilia nyererei
ATAATAACTACAATAGTAGTCCACACTGCTCACGGACCCCGAATCCCTGGAACTGGGTCCGTGACATCAACTATAAAACGGAAGATTTAGTTTATTCACAGTATCTTTTCTGTACCATTAACAAATATTTTACATTAATAGAAAAATTTAATAAACTGTTTGTATTACTAATTACAGGCACTTCTTTTCACTGCACCTCATTAAATGTACTTCTTTACATTTTTAACCATATATTTCTTACAATTACAAACTAATACAGCATTGGCTCAAAAATGCATAAATTAAAACTTCTTAAATTAATCTCTTCTTAGTACACAACAACATGTTAAATATTGTTTTATTCTCCTAAACTCAAAAACTGTAATAAAATATAATGACAACATCCTTTGGGCAGAACTTTGTGCCATCAGAAATTGAATTTGAAAAAGTTAAATTCAAATTTGAATTGCTCAGATTGAATCTGAATTGTAACTTGAAAATATGCTTTTTAAAAGTGAATTTGAATTAGCCTAATTTGAAATTCAATATATTGGTTTGAAAATGATCGTCACTAAACTGAAATTGAATTTTATATTTTAAAAATTTATTCATTTGCTTTGAAACTGTGTTTTATCTTTTAAAAATGTAGCTTTTGAATAATTTCAGTATCACTTCTCACCATTCAATTTCAGTTCTACAATTCAATTTCAGTTCAGACTTACATCCGGTTCCAGTTCCAGAGTAATTGAGCCCAGATTAATAGAACTCCGTTTTACCAGTGGACCGAAAGTGTTACTGACGGGAATCTACAGCATCTTGAGCTGGAGCTTTATTAAGACCTCAGAAGTCATTCGTCATGACCAGTGGATAAACTCTCAGGTTGGTAGTAAATGTATTACATGTATAAGAACCAGCGTTGGGCAAGTTACTTTAAAAAAAGTTATTAATTATAGTTACTAGTTACCTCTTCAAAAAAGTAACTGAGTTACAAGATTCTAAAAGTAATTAATTACTAGGAAAAGTAACTATTGTGTTACTTTAAAGCAGGGGTAGGCAACCTTTCTGATGATGATCTAAAATTTCCTCAGAAGCCAGTTAATGTTAATGTGATCTCTGGTCTCCCACTCAGAGACACTGTTATCCGAGTGTCCAGCATTCAGGCAGCTACCTGTGGACACTCTGCGTGTGAGATAAAATCTGCTCACACACATATGTAGAGCCAAATACTGTCAATAAGGCCTCTGCAATGTTCTGAAGACAGTTAAACTTGTCAGGTAGTGATGTCCAGCAGGTGAAAATGCAAGCTCCATGAACAAGCACCGCTGTGGATTCCAGCTGTGTTCGTAGTTCTGCAAACCTTGACCCCCACAGAGTCGAGCGTTTCAGTTCAATCGACTGCATTTCGATGTCCTCTGTGTCCAAGCAGTTAATGTGAGGCAAATCACCGGTAGGCTAAGTTATTTTTAGCCAATTACAAGTTGAATCTGGTAGTTGGGGTTGTTAGCTAAGATACCGTCATTAAG
>NW_005188831.1:3025-4263 GCF_000239375.1 Pundamilia nyererei
TCCTGCGCTTGCCAAATTTATCATGTTTGGTTTTGATAACCATCACGTCCAACAGAAAAAACAGCAAAAAACACACCCATAACTATGACCCTCATTCAGAAATAGACACCTGCCAACTGATTCTGCAGCAGAGCCATCACCTGTTCCTTCTCCTGCTGCTGCCCCCACAGGTATGTACAGCAAGCACTGATAGCTTTTTACTCGGTTGGATTCCCTTGTGATTACCTTTGCTAAATATCTACAACCAATCTGATTACATCCTGTTTTTTTTTTTCAATTTTGAAAATGAAAATCTAGTAGCAGCCTTCTCATTACTTTGTGTTGTTTTGTGCTGTGTTTTACAGGCCCACAGAGGAGGACGGGTCCCAGGACGGGTGCCAGGACGGTCCATCGGCGGTGGAGCTGGCCATCCTGGAGTCTCTGAAGAGGCCACGTCAGTCTTCAATGGAGCATTTCCTCCTCAGCCTTGTTCCTGCTCTGGAGAGCATGCCGCCTCAGACAAGAGTATTAGTGAAATTTCACATTTATAAATTCGTTTTTGAAAACAGCAAATCTGTGTTAAATTTGGAAACATTGGACCCTAGCGATTAGTAGTTTTCTGATGAGGCAGCAGGCTCTCCAGGGCAGAAACAATGTTTTTATTTTTCTCCTCCTTCTCCCTGAGGCTCTTCCACTTTAAGCTGGGTCCTTTTTATTCCTGTCTCTCTGTAAATATGTATATTTTATATATTTATGTTTAATATTTAATGTTTGTAAATTTTAATATTATTTGAAATAAATTTTTATAAAGACTAATGTCTCAGTTCTACTACACCGCATATATTGGCACACAGCTTGACACATGTAGAATTTATTTCATATTATACTAATGACAAAATATACTAATACAGTGGGATGCAAAAGTTTGGGCAACCTTGCTAATAGACATTATTTTCCTGTATTTCCTGGGTTGTTACAATAACAAATGTCAGTTAAATATCATACAGGGGAGACACACAGTGATATTTGAGAAGTGAAAAGAAGTTTACTGGATTTACAGAAAGTGTGCAATAATTGTTTAAACAAAATCAAGCAAATGCATCAATTTGGGCACCACAAAAAATAAATGAAATAAATATTTAGTGTATATCAATGTGTGTATATGATATATGGGGCGCCTTTGTCTGGACGTGCTTCCCATCCAGAGCTGCACAGCACAGAGGAAAGTTCCAGCGCTCCTGGAATCCCTCTGTGATGGA
>NW_005188831.1:6150-11495 GCF_000239375.1 Pundamilia nyererei
TTTCCATCCACTTCTCTGCTGTTCCCTTGGACTGCCACTTTTCCTTCTCCTGATGTTCTTTGGTGAGGTGCTTCAGAAGGCTGGTTGCAGTGACACACTCTTCATAAAGCTCATCCATAGAGATGTTTAACCTGCCAATAGAGATGAGAAGTTGACATAAATCCTAAGTGGTACATAGAACATTTACAGTGGTAAATAAATGGAAAAAATCTATTGTATATGTTTATAACGTTGTATAGCATTTAAACAATACAATAAGTATAGTTTATTTATTATATTTATACTTTATATTAAGTATATTAAGTATATGAACTCCTTGAATTTGTAAAATAGTGTATAAAAGATTGCATGCGTGTGTATATACACTCCAAACAAAGTTAATGATTATGGTTTTATTTATATATGTTATCTATCAATTGTATTCGTTTATTTTTAACCATCAGTACTATTAAAACATGGTTTATCATTTCACTGGCAAATGTTTTCTTCTTACCTGCCAGCCAGGTGAAGCCGTTCAATGATCTTCTCCATGTCATCAAAGGAAATCTTCCCAGATGCTAGAGAGACGGGCTGCAGGTGGAAAAGCCAGTTTTCTTCTGAAAAGTCAAACCACTTCCGGACATAACTGATGGCAGTGTCTAGGAAGGCTGTAAACTCCTGCCTGGCACCATCAGCATCAGATGGCGAGAGACGCTGGAGCTTTTGTCTTGTTAGGTACCCGTAGAACCCATCATCTCTTCTCTGAATAAGTCTTTTCAGGAAACACTCCATGATGGAATAGAGGTCAACAGACGTGGTTACATTCTTCTCCAGTTTTTTCACCACTTCTTCAAACAGACACATGACATTATTACAGAAGAGGAGGTAGACTTCCACAATGTCTGCCTCTCCCTCAACTCCAGCAGCATCTTCTGTCAACTTCAGCAATTCCTTCAGGCGCCTTGGACATTCCTCACCAATGCTGATGAGATATGACTTCAGCGGGTCCCAGTTCTGCAGCAGGCGGGTGATTGCAGGGTTGAGTGACAGCCATCTCGTCACAACATGGCGCAGGATATCATGGAATTCAACGTCACAAAATTCACAGAACTCTTTCAGGGACTCTCTCCTTTTGGCAGAGGTGGAAAAGAAGCTGTATATCTTCAGGACAATATTTTCCACATCAACTGAGAGCTTGTCCAGGGCTTATTTCACAGTGTTATGAACAATATGTGCATGGCAGTTGCCACGAAGGATCTCACTGTTGGTCTCTTTCAATTTTGTGAAGCCTGAGTTGTGGATGCCATAATTTACATTTGCATTGTCAGCACTGAATGCAGAAACCTGATCTAAGGATAGCCCCACGTTTTCAAGAGAGCTTTGTATTATTTTTACTATTCCCTCTGCAGACTCATCTGGATTTTCAACAAAATCCAGTATCTTGTTGACAACTCCAGCCTCTGGTGTAAAAAACTGCAAGGCCAAGGGAAACATCTTCCGATTTCCCTTGTTTGAAGCATCAGTGTGAAGAGAGAATGGGAGTGGAGTTGCACCACTTTTCAATTTTTTGATCACCTCTTCTATTGCCTTTGGAGACAGGACATCTGTGACAACTGCTTCAGCTTTCGTCCTCCCACAGGACATCTTTTTGGCAATACTGGAGTCATTCAGCATTCGTACAGTCAGTTTGAGTGCACAGTCACCCGAGTTATAACTTAAACCGTGCTTTACAGTGTGGTAGACATGGGTCACCTCTGCAGCAGTCACCTATAAAATAGAAATATATATATATATATATATATTACAGTATATCTGTATAGTTTGTGTAGTTTATCAACTGACTTTAAAGTATAAATTACGCATGCAACTTGTAAGAAATGGGTATGGTCATATATATGTATGTTTTCAATATAATGTGTATTCTTTATATATATTCAATTCAGTAATACTTTATTAATCCCAGAGGGAAATTAGGTGTTGTTGCAGCTCAGACTAATCAAGTCTTCAAAGAGTTGTTGAAGACCACAATCACTGTGGGAAGGAAGGATCTCTGCCTTGCCTTGAAACTGAAGTCTCTTCTGTGTCAACTTATTCGGGTTTTGTGGCTTCAGTTGAGGTATTATTTCAGCTTTTCTAATGCTAATCAGCTGCTCCAGTTTGTAAACCCGCTTGTTCCCATGATTATATGCATCATAACTCATCATCATTATTCATCTATGTATTACTTTTATGTATTAGTCATCTATTCGTTGTAATCATCTATCCTTGCAGTTGTTTATTACACAAAACAAATTATATTATCAAACTTCTGGCCACATAGCGCTGATATTCACTGCACATGCCCATATTAACCTTAACCAGAGGGTTTAAAAAAACAACAATGTTTACATACCATATCTGCTTCTGCCGTGGCATGGTGGACAACAAATTGGTCAAGGGTTCCTCTTTCTTTCACGCCCCTCATATTCATCATGTCCCCACCAGTAGAAGCATGCTGCTTAACGTCAGTCAGTCCACCATGGCAAATGGAAAAAGTGCGCCGGCACACAGTGCAGTGCGCTTTATACGTGTTATCGCGCACTTTTCCCAGCCAGTTGTTTTCATTTTCCCATTCCTCCCTGTATTTTTGCAACCTTTTTTTTTTCTTTCTAGGAGGGGAACAAGCACTGTTGTTCAAAGGTGTACTGTCGTCCCAGAGTCGCGCCGCAGTGTCAGTGTTTGTCTCTCTGTTGGCCATGCTGGTCATCTGTTGTCTTCCGGTATCTTCTCCGCACGCGACCTTTCCTCGACCAATTAGATAAGCGGTAATCTGAATTGTTATACTCGTGCTAAGTGTGCTGTCAGCTCATTGGTCACAGAGCAGGAGAGGGGCTGGGAATTATGTTTTCAAACAAAGCGTTAATTCCATTAACATTTATAGACTTTTTGTGATTCTCCCTGTATTACGGGACAAAGTGCATCCCTTATTAGCTCAATACAGGACGTGTACTTTTGTTCCTAAATACAGGACGATTCCGTATTTTAAGGGACGGTTGGCAACCCTACATAGAGCCCATTGACTCCCCTTTGGAGTAAAAGTGGAGCCTTAAGTGAACACTACAGAAAAGCTGCTCTGAACAGAATTTGTTCAACACTAAATAATTGAACATAAAAATAAAACATCCTGTAGGTGTCAGGAGTGGTGATGAGCTGTACTACAGCAGTGCCATTACCACTACTGCTAGTACGCTAATCTAGTAGTACATTGCTACTAGTTTAAAAAGTATATATCATAATATTATCTCATAAACAACATTACTGGTTTATTTAAGAAATGTTCATAAAATAAGATATATTGCTGCTCTCTTTTTCATTATTTCCTGTGGGATATTACCTGCTCTCTCTAACTTTGATGCAATCTCTGCCTTTCATGTATTCTGTCCTGAATTTTGAAACATTTTTCACTACCTAAATTAAATTTATTTTTCTATATGCCATGTAATTCTGGACATTTATTAAAGTCAGCATTGTATGCTGTAAGTTTCAGATATTAATCTAAGACTAAGCAATCTGACTCCCATTAATTACAGTATTTTGACAAATGTTTCAATGATCTATAGAACAAAGCTTAGGAAAAAGAAAAACAAGCTACATGGTAATTTGTGTTGTTGCAGGGCTGTTAGACTGCACTTGTTTGTATAATGGACTGATTTCTCACTTAAAATCTTAAACACTACTAATCTATTGCCATACGTTTAAAAAAAGCGAATTGCCAATTCAATAATGTTGTGGTCATTGCTGACAAAAGTAATGTAATACACATTACTAGTTACTTTTCTTTAAAGTAATGCAGTGCATTGTTTAATTAATCGCTGGATAAAATATTTAGTTACACTACTTGTTATATTAACTTTGTGTTACTCAGTAAATTGATCTGAAATGTATTGTCACATAATTACCAATTTAAAATATATACTTTAAGGCTATGATTCTATACAGTAACACAAATCTCAGTCCTAATGACACATAGAATCTTTCCTGCATTGACACTGTATGAATCTCTCCCTATGTATGAACCCAAAACCAAAAAAACAAAGCAAAGATGAAAACCTGCCCATAGTCTTTTGAAGAGATCATCTCAATGAACTGCAACCCTCATTGCTCATCACTGCCTTTGTTGGCTGTTGAAGTTAGCAGTATCAGCAGTCAGTCCTGGATGGTGTTTCCAGGCTATCAGTTTGTGCCCTGAAGCTCAAGTTCAAAAAGAAAAGAAACCCTCCCGACACTCCCATGGAACATGAGAGAAAAAAAAAGAAAAGAACAAAAAGAAGGTCATAGGGACTTATGACAATTGAGATGCTTTTGGCATAACATGCTGGTTATGTTCAAAAGTCCTCCAGTGTGGCCAAATTAAATCAATTCTGTAAAGAAGAATGGGCCAAACTTCCTCTACTGTAATGTGAAAGTTATGGGAAATGCTTGATTGCTGTTCTTGATTGAGTGATTGCACAACAGTCGTGGTGTTTACGGAGGAGGTTCCCCACTGTTACAGGTTTTTGTCCATTTGTGGGTAATGGCTCTCACAGTGGTTTTCTGAAGTCTTAAAGCCTGTAGAAAAGGCTGTATATCATTATTATTATCATTATTATTATTATCATTATCATTATCATTATTATTATTATTATTATTATTATTATTATTATTATTCTATTTAAACTATTTCATGATTCAATAACTCTGGCAGTAGTCTGGCCAGGATGTGGAGGGTGAAACTGAACTCAGCTTTCCAAAGAAATTTGGATTTACTTTTTCAAATAGAACCAGCTATATTTTTTCTTTTAATAAATGAAGTCATCATTTTAAATCTGCATTTTGTTATTACTGCGTTTCTCTAATATTCAAATGCGAAATTTGTTTGCTGATTTGGAACATTTAGGCGTGGCAACGATGCAACAATCTAAGAAATCAAGAAGGGGACTAGCACTTATTCACAGCGCTGTATTTTGGTGGTTGGCTTGTAGTTTGGAGCACAAAACTGAATCATACTAATCATGCAGCACTGAACTGCAGGCAAATGAACAGAAGTGTGTTTCAGCTTTTAGTTGCATTTTTGCATGGATAATTGTGCATAATTAAAACATTTCTGCAATTCATTTCTCAGCACAGCCATTTCAATGTCGTTTCTTTTTAGTTTTTTTTATATCTCTACGGGAATCATAAATGATATATTGAAATGCCTGTCAAAATGCAGTTAATACGCACATGTTCACGTGTCTGATTATATTCTGAAGTTTAAGTCAAGTCAAGTCAAGTCAACTTTATTTGTCAATTCTGCCACATGTACAGGACATACAGAGAATAGAAATTTCGTTACTCTCAAACCCTAG
>NW_005188832.1:0-1437 GCF_000239375.1 Pundamilia nyererei
AAAGGGCGTGGCCAAAAGAAAAGGACTTGTAGACAAATCTCCGCCCACCTTTTCTTAATGGTTTAAACCCCAAGCTTGCGAGGGGCAGTCAGTCAGGTAAATGTAAAGTGTAAAATAATCATGTAAAATGTCTTTTATATGGCACCAAGCCCTTTGAGGCTCGGCTAAATTCAGAATCTTATGTGACATGTCCATAGTGCGTGCTATGGCTTAAAACAGCTCACAAAACTGGCGCTTTAAGGAAAAGTGGTGATTGAACGATGTGTTAAAGTCATCAGAGAGTGAATAAATAAACTGATGATGTTCAACATTCTTACTGCTCTGTTGATGGAGTAGCTGACGCAGGTGTTTTCATCTCTCAGCTTCAGGGTCTGACTGAACATACTTTGACTTGCTTGACTCGTCACATTAAGTGTGCATGTGATGTTCAATGCTGAGCTCACTGGCCCTGAAAAAAGTCACATTAAATAAATACACATTAATCTGAATTTTTAAAAAACAGTTTTAATGTCCCACATTTGTCCGCTCATCACGACAAACTTACCTGCTTTGCTCTTTGTTGCTTCGACCTTTTCAAAGCATGCCGTTATTTTAACCAAAGCTACATTTTTATCTGGACTCAGGGCATCAAGGTTCTCAGGGTGAAAAGACAGACGAGCCAAGACGTTGAAGACCGGCTTGGATCTGAAAGGAAGCGAATGAACTTAAATAGATTGTCGCTTCTTCTGTCGCTTAGCTTCTTTTATAGGTGCAGTGTTCATATAATATTCACCTGAATACAACAGCTGCACCACGTGATTCAACCACAACACCCGGGAGTCCATCCTCCCCGAGGTCCCCAAAGATGGCCCTTCCAAAGAATTTCAGCCCATGGTCGATATTTTTTCCCATGATTCTCTGAAATAAGAAGATATTAGAGCCGAGTCTAAATACCTCTTTCAGATGACATTACATGTCTGTGTGCTCTCATAAGTGTAAGTCTGATAATATTATCATGCTGCAGATAATTAAACTTCAATGCAAATGCACAGAGGATTTTGAGAGTGTACGAACACAACTCCATAAGCACAGACAAAAAAGAGAAAAGGCTCTGCACGTCGTTCAGTCGTTATTCTACAATATTTTGACTTGAATACATTTAGGCTGGCAGGTTGTGGAGTCTGACAGAGAAACAGAGATTCTACATGTTCTAAACCCACCATTTGAACTAGTGTTGGACACAAAGTTCTTTGGGCAGGTTGTCATATCTTTGAAGTTATATTACAGCATTACTAAAACAATCAAGAGGCAAGCATGGAGGGGCAACAGTGTTGTGCAGATCCATCGTTTGTGCCTCAGTTCTCTGATGGTTTATAAGATTTGAAGGTTATAGAAATAATTTTCCTCCTGAATCTTTGATAATAACGTAAGTAATAAAGGTCTTTTAAAGGCTTTTTT
>NW_005188832.1:1983-3009 GCF_000239375.1 Pundamilia nyererei
TTTTTTTTAGCATCACAATGATCTCAAACACGCTGCCAACACAGTAAAAGTATACCTTTATAGAAAAGCACACAGTGGAACACTAACAGTCATCGACTGGTTTCCCCAGAGCCTGGACCTCAACGTTACTGAAGCAGTGTGGGATCATCTTTATAGAGAACAAAAGGCAGCCAACATCCAAAGAGAAGCTTTGAATGTCCTTTAAGGAACTAATCCTGAAGACTACCAATTGCAAGAAAGAAATGACCTGCCTAAGAGAGTTCGGGCTGTGTAAAAGAATAGAGGCAGTCCAAAGCTTGTTATAACTGTACAAACTCTATTTTTGCCTCTTATATCGTATTTCCATGTATTTTGCACATGTTTGCAAGAAATCACTACACCTACTTAGCATTTTAAAAGCAGAATATAAAGACATGACATGTGGCTCAAGACCTTTGCACAGTAGTGTTGTCGGTGTCACCTGGCTGAAAGTGCTGACTATCCCTCTCTGCCTGTTGCCATGGTAGATATACACAGCCCCGCTCTTATCATCCTCAAGCGGAGCTCCGACAGCTATGTCTCGGAGTCCATCTCCATTCAGGTCTGGAAGACTGGATATGGTGGTGCCAAATCTACCCATAGATGGTCCCGTCACATCCTGGTTACTTTCCAGTACAGTCTAATAGGAAATGAGGATGTTAATAATGGACTATGAAAACACATGCATTTATTTTATCAGCTTTAAAGCTCACACAGTGTCACACTGGATCTTAGTTTTTATTATAGCTCACCTCATTGCTCACAGAGTAGATGTAGACCCGGCCTTCTTTCTTCACCTGAGGCAGATGAAACTGTGGAGCTCCTACCAGCAGGAAGTCAGTGCTCCCATCTGAATCAACATCTAATGAGCACAGCTCAGCACCGAAGTAGGAACCAATCTAAAAATGTTTTGAGTGTAAAGGATGATTTAGAAAGTCAAAACCAAACCCAAAGACACAGCTTCAAAGTAGTACAGTTATTAAGAGCTGTCCTCTTAATATGACACAA
>NW_005188832.1:3243-8056 GCF_000239375.1 Pundamilia nyererei
TAAAATAAGAACGCTTACAAAAAAGCAAAGCTCAGCTAAAAAGGAGATTTTGAGCTGCCTCGTTCACATTAAGTGATAGGAACTGTAGGAAAATGATGTTCTTCCACTATCACTTAAAGCACACTACTAAGGCTAGGCTTGGTTATAATCTGAAGCAGAAAAATTGCATTTATAGTCTCATTCATGGGTTTAATGATCCACTGTAATTATTATTTTAATTAATAATCGATATTAAAGCTTTTATGGTTTGTTTTCTTTGCTGTACATAAAATGCATCCGATCACTCCAAAAAAACAGCAGCATACTTATTTTTCTGTATTTCAATAACTACAGTGGAGATGCAACTCATGTTGCTGATGCTGTGGAAAATGCAATTAACAACAGAATTTTGCAGTTATTTGCATTACATTACACATTGTTTTATTCACAAGAGAATAAAGCTCCTTAGAAGACAGGACCAACTTCACAGCCGATCAGATCTGCACACTGTTAGACCTCTGCCTTACCACCACGTATTTCAAATACAATGAAGGCTTCTACAGACAAAAACATGGCTGCGCCATGGGCTCCCCCGTGTCACCTATTGTAGCCAACCTTTACATGGAGGAAGTGGAAAGGAAGGCTCTTGGCTCTTTCAAAGGAAGAGTACCCAGCCACTGGTACAGATATGTAGACGACACCTGGGTCAAAATCAAGACACAAGAAGTGGAATCCTTCACTGCGCACATTAACGCTGTGGATAAAAACATCAAGTTCACCAGGGAAGACACAAAGGATAACTGTTTGCCGTTCCTGGACTGCGCCGTGCACATTGAAGAGAACGGCAAACTCAACATCGAAGTTTACCGGAAGCCCACACACACGGACCAGTACCTCCTCTTTGACTCCCATCACCCTCTGGAACACAAACTTGGAGTAATCAGGACCCTACACCACCGGGCAGAACATGTTCCCTCTAAGCCTGAAGGAAAAAAGAAGGAACACACACATGTAAAAGAAGCACTTAAAACATGCGTTATCCTAATTGGGCGTTCTTAAAGTCAGCAAAGAGGCACAGAAAAGAAGACCAGACACCAGCGAGGGAGGATAAGAAGGACAGACGCAACAACATTGTCATCCCCTATGTAGCCGGTGTATCAGAGAAACTCAGGAGGGTTTTCTCCAAGCATGACATCCCGGTGTACTTCAGACCCAGCAACACACTCAGACAAAAACTGGTTCACCCGAAAGACAAAACGCCAAAACACAAACTTAACAATGTGGTGTACGCTGTACAGTGCAGCGAGGAATGCCCAGACCTCTACATCGGAGAGACCAAACAGCCACTTCACAAGCGCATGGCACAACACAGAAGAGCCACCTCCACAGGACAAGACTCAGCAGTCCATCTGCATCTTAAGGATAAAGGACACTCTTTGAGGATGCCAATGTTCACATTTTGGACAGAGAGGACAGATGGTTTGAAAGAGGAGTGAAAGAAGCATCTATGTGCACTCTGAGCGACCATCTTTGAACAGAGGCGGTGGTTTACGACACCAACTGTCTGCCATCTATAATCCAGTTTTGAGATCCCTTCCCAGACGCCTTAACGCCCACTCACATCCTGGGCCATCTGACCTCAGGAATTCGCATGATAAGGTGGGGCCAGGTTTCACAATGAACACACCCGAAACTCTGGCTGATTGGGACCCACACCCGCTTTCACACCTTGGCTCATGTGATTAGAGGATCATCAGGGGTCCTTTTGTCCCTCTGTGGGGGGAAACTCCCACTAGGTTTATATCTGGGACTCTCAACCATTTGACCTTAGAACTGAAGAAGCTTCTCGGATGAGAGGTGAAACGTCTTCAAGCAACTTAAAGAAGTCCAGACGCTTTTCTTTGCAAGCTCTTTTGACTATGATGACCTGGATGAATGAGAACCTTCACAGACATATGTATGAGAGAGCTTTAACCTGCGTTTGTGGATGGAATGGTGAACTGTGTTCACAGACAGTGATTTCTGGAAGTGTTCCTGAGCCCATGCTCATCTGATTTCCATGAAATAATTATTCACCTTCTTAATGCATTGCTGCCTGGGGCCCCGAAAATAACAGACATCCAATATTAATTTTTGGCCTCGTCCCTTGTGTACAGATTTCTCTTGATTCACTGAATCTATTGGTGATATGCTGTACTGTAGCTGGTGAGATATTCAAAATCCAATATTAGTGGATTGTCGGGTACAGGTTCAAATGAAAGTTCTTGATTTTTAAAACAACTTGTTTTACAAACAGAAAGACTGAAGAGTACATTTTACAATTCTAGCACATTTCCAGTGTTTCTATTTGTGTCAAACAGTCTGTCAGTGTGGATTTTATTTTCCAAACAATAAGAATTTAAAATTTTAGAAAGTAAAAGTAAAGTTTAGCAGTAGTCAGTGCTTTATTATCTGCGCTTTAGCTGCACCTGTGTATGTCAGGTTAGCCGTGACTGAGAAATTTTAATCTCGTCACAAGTAAATAATTTACACTTTGAATGTGTGCAGTTTTAACCTTTTGAAATCACCTTTTTGAAAACAGCACTGAATCCACTGAATTCTGCCAGAGGAGCTGTGCAGCCTAAATAAATAAAGAGATACATGTGACCACCACTGGTCCACACCAGGAAGATAACAGTGATTTCTGTAAATGTATTTATCAAAACAGGGAACAAAGTTTAACATCACCTTCCACAGTAAATATCTTTTTCTGTATATTCTCCAGCACTCCTGTGAGTCCATCATAGTTCTCAATTTTGAAGGCATTTCTATGTTTTGGCTCCGAAGCAATGGCCCTCAATTTATCCAGCTTAGCATGTCCGACCTGAAATCAGAATACTGCTTGAAAACATGAAATTCAAAGTCTGACATCAGCATGGGAAGTAAAAACTGGACTAAGAACTGAAATCTGCTGAGCTGTTTGTGCTGAGACTGACACCATGATGCATTTCTACTTTAGTATGACTGTGTATCATCTAAATAACAGTGAATAAAACAGTCTAATACTATAAGAGTGTTTATGTGACACAAAATGATCACATTTATTTGTCTAACGGATAAATATGATTTTTCTGTTGGGACTGGTGTAACACATCACATCCTACCCCAACGACAAGACGAATTATATTTTTATCATCGTATCTTTTAATGATCCCATTCCTGTCTGTATCAGAGGGATCTCCGTCTGTGATTAGAATCAGAACTTTGGTAACATCAGGAGAGGAGCCTGCAGCTGGGTTGTCAAAGATTTCATCTCTGAAACAAATGCGAAAGCAAAGCAACACTCAGAATAAACAACATTTAAAAATATGAATAAATGAACAAATACAGTGCTCATTATCTCACAGCTGTATTGATCCTGCTGCTTTTGACACAACTTACAACACAAACTCGAGGGCTCTGTGTGTGCTGGTGAGACCTTTTAAATGTTTGTCTTTCATAAGTTTATCGAGAGCACGTCCAGCTGCATAGTCGTTGAAGTCAAACACTTTGTGGACTGTTGTGGAGAACTGAACTGCTGCAAACTGGAAACGGAACAAACAACAACAAAAATATACGTTACTACTTATACTCATTACTCATATAATGTATAGTTTATATACATCAATATATAATGACCATTACTGGCGTGTCCCTAAGGCTGCCCATTATCTCCACAATGAAGTCTTTATTTTTGTTGAATTCTCTTTCGGTCATACTCGCTGATCCATCAAATAAAAAAACGACTTCCACAGACTTATTTGTTCGTTCTGGGGGAAAAATTTTGAACAATTTTAAAGAGAATGTAACCAGGAACATATAAAACTTTAAAAAACAGTTTTACCTTCAACAACAGAAGAAGAGGTTTGTTGAAGATTTGGGATCTGGTGACAGACAATATTCAGGTAGGAGTTGTCGGAACAGTTGCTGACTGCAGTTGTGCTGCAAACCTAGAACAAATTATAACTGAACTTAAATGTCCAACAATGGAAATATTTAGCAGTTACAGTGCAGCTAAATGCAGAGCATAGCTCAAATCTACGGGAAATCCATCTGTGCTGCGTAATCATAACAGAAGATACAACTTAAAATGTTGACTTTAGAATATTACATAGATTCAAATCAATTGTATTTTATTTATAAAGTGCCAAATTACAACAACAGTTGCCTCAATGTGCTTTATACTGTAAGGTAAAGATCTTACAATAAAAGAGAGAAAACCCCAACAATCAGATGACCCCTGTGAGCGAGCGCTTTGACAACAGTGGGAAGGAAAAACTCCCTTTAGATGAATGAGCATAATTAAAGTGATTACTCTGCATCCTGTGGAGAACATGATTTCAAGGCAAATCATTCAGCGCTTATTCAGAATTGTTCAATTTCGTCAGCCTTTCTAAACCCTGACGTCACACTGCTAGAATCAATATTTACACCAATGAGATGATCACATAATGTTTCAATTACACAAAAAGTCTCACGCAGCATAACAGCATACACTCCAGGACCCCACAACCACAAATGGTGCCAACTAGTTCAAAAAATTGATAGAAGGATGTATAGAAATAAAAAGTAAAGCTATTTTTTTTATTTTATCGCTTTAAAAAAGTACTGAACTGTCACTCGAAAGAGCAGGTTGCCACAAACCAGTGAAAATTTGATTTTACTTCACAGAAATAAAATCAGTGCTGCGGGATTATAGATCAATAACTTATCTGGACATCAAATGTGTGGAGATTATGTGATTTTCTTTATTATTTTAAAGTCGTTACTTTATAATATTAAGTGACTGTTGTTGTGATTAGCTGCCATATAAATA
>NW_005188832.1:9529-11491 GCF_000239375.1 Pundamilia nyererei
GTTGGTGAGACACTTCCAGCTTCATAGTTGTCGAGTTCAAACATTTTGTTGACCACCACGGTCTGCTGGACACACACAGTGCCTTTACCGCTAGAACCCACAGGCCCCAATATTTTCTTTACCTTGGGTGGACGGTCCACGGTCGAGTTTCATCTTGTAACACACTTTGTTCAGAGACGAGTTCCCACTGTGTGGATGCACTGCACGTGGGCTGCAAACCTACATCAGGTTTTAAACGAGACAAAGAAATATGATCCGAGATAATTTTTTTGTTTTGAATATTGTCAGAGGAAACGTTTTTTGAGTGTTTCTTACAGTGATTTGAGAGCGCATGGCGTCCTCAGATATCGACAGTCCAAATTGCCTGATGGGTACTTGCATGTGTTCGGGCCAAATTTCTGTGACAATAACATCAGATTAGTACCTTATATAAAAAATACAAATACACTACATCATTCTGCAATAGAAAAAACCCCGTCTCGCTCTGGGAATTAAAACTCATTTTACATTGTGGGACACATACAGCCCACTTTAATCTTAAATGGACCAGACCAGGTGAACTGTAGTCTTTGCCGTGATCTAGATGATGTTTCTTGCAGTTTGCAGTTTCACATGGCCTTCATAGACATTGTGATGTCTAAATTGTGCCAATAATTAATAGCACTACTGATATGACAGTAAAACAGTAAAAGTATGAGAATTTATTCTGCTATGACTAATAAAAATATCAAGATTAGCTGTTTGGACAGGCTGATCCTATAAATTCGTCCCTTTAAAGGGTACCTATTATAATTCAATTGAATTTATACAGTGCAAAATCACAACAACAGTTACCTCAAGGTGCTTTATATTGTAAGGTAGACCCTAAAATAAACCTATTATACTTCTCCTTACTTTCTGCCATATATCCTGTTATAACTGTAGTTGCTAATATTAAACATGGGCAAAATAAAGTCTTAAGAGTTTGTGCATTCAATCCCTTCAGTCTTCTCCACACTGAGTTTCAGCTTGATGTCATCCATGTACAGGAGGTGGCTGACAACTGTTCCATTCAGTAGCCAGTCTTGTTAATGATCTCACTGAGCGGATTCAGGCCTATACATATATGTGTATATAAAATGTGTATTCCCTTTCCATGGCTGTACATTAAAAGCAGACAGCCCTTTCTATGGCTGTACAGCAAACAAACCTGGTCCTCGTTGGGCATGTACCTGAGATTCTGGTCCTTGCCTCAAAAGCCAGGAGGCGAAGCAAAAAATCCTTACTCAGCATAGATAGCAGTTTATGTCTGGCATGCACACCCAACATAATTGTTGAATTGATTAACTGTTAACTGCCTTTCTGCAGACTTTTGGACTTTGGCCATAAAACTCACAAATTCAATGACGGATGAAAGACTGGTGTGTGAGAAGTTATGGTGTGGGGTCGTATGTATCAGAAGTGGCAGATGAAAAGAAAGAACGAAGGATGAAAGGGTACCTGCAGGAGGAGGAGGAGGGTCATTATCCCCCGCTGGTGCTTCTTTCCTGTCTGTCTTTTGTGTGTTGTTTCTGTTTGTGTTTTAAGGCTCTACACCCTGGGGTTGCTTCACTATCGTTTGTTTTGCTGTAAATGTACTGTTCTGCTGTTCATATGTCACTGTTTAATAAACTCTGTTCAAAGAATTCCACTCATTTCCAGAGGACCTTTTTGAGTGATTTGATTTTAATTGGATCTGAAACGCTGGACCTCCACAGCGTTAGTGGGATAAGGTTATCATATTGGGTTCCAAATTTGTGACCCGACACACTTTGCTCTCAGACTGCGGGTTTACTTGTTGTTCCTAGAGTATTTAAAAGTAGAATGGGAGGCAGAGCCTCCAGTTTTCAGGCCCCTCTTCTGTGGAACCAGCTTCCAGTTTGGATTTGGAGGCACTAGCTCTACTTTTAAGATTAGGCTTAAAACTTTCCTTTTTTTAAAAAA
>NW_005188833.1:0-3416 GCF_000239375.1 Pundamilia nyererei
AAAAAAAAAAAAAAAATCACACACCTAGTCATGCAGAGTGCTTCTACAAACATTTGTGAATGAATGGGTCGCTCTCAGGAGCTCAGTGAATTCTAGTGACAGGATGCTGCCTGTGCAGTGAGTTTTAAAGTTTCCTCACTGCTAAATATTCCAAAATAAACTGTTAGTGGTCTTATAACAAAGTGGAAGCAATTGGGAACGACAGCAACTCAGCTACAAAGTGGTAGGCGACGTAAACTCACAGAGCGGTGTCAGTGGATGCCGAGGCACATAGTTAACAGAGGTCACTAACTTTCCGCAGAGTCAGGAGAACCCTACTTGTCCAACTGCATTGTGTAAAGTATGATGGAGAGGGGATTATAGTGTGGCATTGCTCTTCAGGAGTAGGGCTCGGCCTTTTAGTTCCAGTGATAGGAACTTAACTGGCCTACACAGAGTGCTGATCTCACAGAACACCTTTGAAATTAATAAGAGCGGAGTCTGAAAGCTGGGTCTTCTCATCAGTCATCGGTTTCTGACCTCATAAATGCAGTTTTGGAAGAATGGTCAAAAATTCCCATAAACACTCCTAAACCTTGTGGAAAGCCTTCCCAGTAGAGCTGAAGCTGTTATATTTTCAAAGGGTGTGCCAACTTCATATTAAATCCTGTGGATTAAAAATGGGATGCCACTCAAGTTCATTTGCGTGTGAAGGCAGACAACTGAATACTTTTTGCAGTATAGTGTCTCTTCCGTCTTTATTTTAAGATAAAAGAGACAAAGAACAGAAATGGAAAATTAAACCCTCACACAATGTGAAGCTCTCTGATTGAGATGATCAGTCAGGGTATTTACATTTTATTTGCCAGGTCACATAGTTTTAAATCTATGCTGGCAGGTTGCCAGTTTTTTCACATGTTATTTAAGGTTTGAGCAGTCAATATTAACTGTCTTCACTCAAACTGGTGTTTGAGTTTTCCTGAACTGAGCATCTTTCATCAAGACACATTGTTCAGAATGCCTCATGATCTCACAGTAGGTAATGCATACCAAAAGCTCTTTTTTTATCTCAGTAAAAAGAAAACTCAGTATTTTCATGTAAGAGAAATACAGAGAAATCATGAATTAATTAAGAGCGCTGACAGATACTAGTTGTCTGGTCACTGTGACAAAAAAAGCAAAGACACCACACAGCTGATACTTCAGGAGCCTGTCAGGGCAGTAAGAACAAACACACACACACAAACACAGCAGTGGGCAACAGGTTGTCTGTTGGTTACAAAGACTTACTTGTAGCCATGGGGCTGCAGGATTGCATCACTGAAAGTAATACAAAGGCCAGAAAAATCACAGCCATTGTTGCCCTGAGCAAGAAACTAAACTCTAACCTGGTTCCTTCCTCTTGCTTGAAGCTTTGCTCCTCTTTTGCTGCAGGCTGACTCGATTCAGTATAAAGACTAAAGCAGACACCCCAGGCATACTGCCATATTGGCTTCTTGTCCAGTACGTGTCAGCTTGGTAAGTTAGGTTCTCTACATTTAGTCATGCTTTACAAAGACATTTACTTTACCTTGCATCAATTAACTTTCAGCCATTTGTAAAAGCTATGCTATCACTTTTAAAGCCGGCAAGCTTGCTAACAGTTGCACACCTCTAAATGATACAAAGCAGGAGTGAAACTTGTGTGAAGCCATGTGTTGGTCCATCTAATCAATATTAGTGCAACTTTCATTCATTTCAGCTCAATTTATGTTATATTAGCTCCCTATGCCATGAATTTATAAAATCCAATCAAAATTAAATGAAATCACAGACCTGAAAGCTACAGCTCAATAGGAATTGTGGTAACAACATAATTTTACTTTATAAAAAAAATAGAAAATCATCATAATCATCTTCCAGCCCATCAATATTTATTTCCCTAGTTTCTAGGTTGTGCCAAAAGTAGCAATAGTGGTTAAATACATCCTCTTCCACTTCCCCATTTTCCCCAGTTCAACCCTGCCTTTGACAATCCTTTAACTCATGAATGCCAAAGAACAGACTGCTGACATAGCACAAATCAGAGGAGTGTCCCTCAAGGTTTTTTCACTCATCAACATCTGGAACAGAAACTTAATTTATGTACTACAAAAATATGATTAAGATAATCATCAGCCAAATATGGCTGATAAGAATCTAATCTTAAAAACTCAAGTACTCTTCACACTATATCATGCACCATCAGCAAGCATCTAACTGTAATCAGCCTGTGATTGGATGCATTAATCAGTTCTTCACATGTTCACATTTACAGATAAACAGATGGGCATATGAAAGGGTAGAAAGTACCTGGTATATCCATGAAATCATCCAGGTTGGGCTGCAGTGGAGTCAAGCCTGGTTGAATCATGTCAGCATTGCTGGTGTATGCTGAAGTGGAAGAGAACATAATAATAGATGCATGCGTGAGAAAGAAATGCTCTAGTGCTATTGTGTTTTTTGGTTGTTGTTTTTTTTTGACAAGTCATCTTTCATCATAGGGAATTTCCTTATTTGTAATGTGGGTTTCATTGGCTGAATTGCTAACCCATGTGACCAGCAGACAGAGTCACCAAACTGAGGTAGGAACTTAGAAAGTGAAATACTTCTACATTATATTAAAGCATAGTTTGGATTTGTTTGCCCTCTTGCTGAGAGTTAGAAGATGAATCTTTCATCAAAGGCTGTTTTTAACATAGATTAGCAAAAAGTGGACACTGGTAAATGGCCTGCATTTGTATAGCACTTTACTCAGTCCCTAAGGACCCCAAAGCGCTTTACACTACATTCAGTCATTCACACACTGGCAATGGCAAGCTACGTTGTAGCCACAGCTGCCCTGGGGCGCACTGACAGAGGCGAGGCTGCCGGACACTGGTGCCACTGGGCCCTCTGACCACCACCAGTAAGCAAACATGGGGTTAGTATCTTGCCCAAGGATATTTGGCATGCAGCCAAGAGGCAGCCTGGGATCGAACCACCAACCTTCTGATTAGTGGCTGACCTGCTCGGCTACCTGAGCTACAGTCACCCCAGACACTGGCAGAAACAGCCAGCTGGCTGTGTTTAAAGGCAACCTGTCCACCTGCCAGCTGAAGAAATCACATATCTTATTTGTTTAGGTTGCACAAGAAACAAAGTGTTGATGGGGACTTCCTGCTTTGCCTTGTTGTTCCCTTGTCACCGTGAGATGGCTTGGAAAACAGCACAGACTCCAAAATGTATTGTTTCTGATAGTCCCCAGCTCTGACTGAGCTTTAGGCGTGCTGATCCACATTGCCTTTTTACCCATGTTTTCATCTTTTTAAGCTAGGACAACCATCTGCTGGGTAAAGGCATACTTTGAACAGACAGATAATGAGAGCGTTGAGAAGTGCGAATGGATGACAGGCTACTGTAAAAAAAAAACAAAAAAA